>NC_047171.1:1236393-1341393 GCF_009819705.1 Hippoglossus hippoglossus | reverse complement strand
GTTGTGTGAATCAGTGCTTGTGGTTCTGGGTTACATGTGTTTGTCTAAGGGGGCTTAGTCACAAGCTGAACAGTGGTGTGTGTGTGTCTGTGTGTGTGTGTGTGTGTGTGCGTCTGTGTGTGTGTGTGTGTCTTCAGACCTTTAAAACCTGTGGCTCTCTGCCCAGCTGTTGTACTTTAAATGATCTCCCACTCTCTCTGACTAAGACGAGGCTGCGCGCTCCAACCATCATTACTCTCACGTAATAAGAGGGCAGGTCACCGACAAGACGCAATAACGTTGAATCATCCTCGTTAACTTGAGGAAGAGAATTTCCATTCATACTTCTGTAAACCTCTGTGGATGCTGAGACGTTTCTTCTGCTGCATGAGGGCCTTGTGTGTCTGTGTGTGTGTGTGTGTGTGTGTGTGTGTGTGTGTGTGTGTGTGTGTGTGTGTGTGTGTGTGTGTGTGTGTGTGTGTGTGTGTGTGTGTGTGGTCATGACCATACACACCATGTCAGCGCCTGCCAGCAGCCCAGCCTACAGCCGCACACAAACACACACCCTGCTCTATCTCTCTTTGTGTTACTGCAACACAACGGCAGCCACTCCTTCAGCCCCACCACAGATTATTGCTGCTCCTCCGGATCCGCTGCTGCACGACTTTACCCTGAAGTTTATGACAGCAGGAGGTGTGTGTGTGTGTGTGTGTGTGTGTGTGTGTGGTACAGAGAGAGAGAGTGAGGAGTGGCGATAAGGAGCCGGCACCGTAAACCATCGCGTTGGATCTCTGAGCGCTTATCAAGGCAGCGTTTCCGGCGAGAGTGAGTGATAGCGAAGAGATCGGCGGTGAGATGCGTCGCAGGTATCTCGATGAGGGAGATTAGATTCCCTGGTGGAGATTAGCGTGGAATCTGGCCTCTGCCTTATCACTGCGCCTACAGGGCGAACCCTGCCCTGTCCTACTTGGCAGGAAGCAGCTGAGCAGGCCGACACACTCCTGCAGACAAACAGCCTCAGGAAGGAGTTAATGCAATTATTCAGATTCATAATCAGAACGTGTAGCGAAGCTGGAACAAACTCATCTGGGACGTGTGATGAGGTCACTGACCTCTGTCTCAACTTCAGCCTCCAGTCACCTGGAGATAATAAGTGATGAGGAATAGTAGAAAGTGAAATGACGCCGTGTTAACTTCCTCTGACAATATTTCCCAGATGAAATTTTAAAAAAACCAATCAAGTTTGAAGTGAACCTCGGATGAACATTAGTGTCGTTAGAGAGAATCGTTAGTTTCTCAGATTCAACAGCTCTTTTATGAAGTTGTTTTTGTCTCTGTATCGTAGTGAAGAAGAAATCCAGCCGTCAGCGTTGTTGCCTGTGCAGGTGTGAACAGACAAATCAGAGTCTCTGCTGCAGGAAATGTCTTCTGAGTTCCAGCACGCTCATTAAATCCATTATCCTGATTGATACGATGATTATTTAATGATACTGATTATATGTAATAAGGTGCTGACTTCAGTTTTGGGTTCAGTTGCAGTTGTTTGATTTCTGCCGTCGGCCGCGCAGCAGCTCCGGGCGTAGAGGCGTGTGTGGCGTGAAGACATGGCCGTGGTTAGATGACCTGATCAGAGCTGGAGGTCGATGTGACCGATGGATTGAGTGAGGGGGGGGGGGAGGTTCAGGGAGTAAGTCACCACGGCGAGGCCTCGTTCAGACACACACACACACACACACACTGGTGTCAGGAGGTAAAACGTGATTGTGACACGCCGTCGCTTTTCCGACACGACAGCCACGTAACTCAAAGTGGGTTCAGCAGCGAGAGAACAATCTCAACTATCTCTGGACTCATTCCTTCTTCTCTTTCCCCCACTTTCCTTTTCTCGCATGACTCGTCTTTGTTTACACAGCAACAACTCGCTCTCACAAGTCTGTCATTCACAGGCAGATTGTGGAGTTAAGAGCTCAGCGCCATAACTCAGACGTCACCGGCTAAATGCAGTTTGTTTTGTGTGTACAACAGAAGAAGAGTGTGTGTGTGTGTGTGTGTGTGTGTGTACTTAAGAGCGCTCGTTCCAACGGTGAACTAACCACACACACCTGGCCTGTTTCCTCCTCTGCTCATATATGGGCACAGCTTCCCCTACCTGGGCCCCACTGTGAATTCCAAAAAGTGGCAGTGCATGTGTGCGTGCACGTGGAAGAGGCTGTAGAGACGGATGCACGTCATGGAAAACCAGGATCAATGGGCAAGGCCCGCTGAGCTGCGTTTTTTAAGGTGTTCCTTTTGTTTTCCAAAGGTAATCAGTTAACACAGTGACTCACTGATTATTCAAAGTGGCAGCAGTGAGTCAATGAGGAGCAGCGGTCGTGTCGCTGTTTCACTAAACAGCGCTGGTCTGAATCCCTGTGAGTCCTGTGGATCGGTGGGATCATTCCATCAGGAAGGACGACGTTAGTCCCACCACCCTGTCACCGAGGTGTCTCCCTCGCTCCCTGCAGGATTTATCAGTGAGCGTGCTGGTCTTCAGGGTGGGGGGGGGGTTCAGGTATCAGGGGCCAGGCTCTCAAACAGAGCTGACTTTATAACATTAGAGCCTCTGCGTTGCCTCGGGTTGGCACTAATGAAGCAGATTTATGGCTGTTTGCCGGGGTCCAGTTCTAGTTCTGCTTAAACCCTGCGACCCCACAAAGGCCGGGACGGGACGGGGACACGTAACTGCCTTTGCCCTGATTTCAGAAGACCGGACTATCCCTCTATCCCTCCTTTTAGTTTATATTTCTGCCCCCCCCCACCCTCTCTCTCTTCTGCTGCCTCCTTTCTTCGCTCTCTGCACGTTTGCCAGGCCTTCATAAAGCAGCCTGAGCAGGGAGTTAGCTTTCCTTGGTCACCTTGCCAGCTCTTTCCCATCAGTCCAGCCCCCTGGAAGAGGCTGCAGACACCCCTCTCCCCCTCTGCAGGCCCGGGGCCGGGGTACGGGCCGGGGGGATCCAGGCCCGGGCTCGGGTCTGAAGGCCTGCGTTTAGTCCGCGCTGCGACTGACACCCAGCAGCACCCAAAGGAGCCGTTGGCATGTGTGTTTCATCTCCTCGGTTTATAATGAGGATAGAAAGTGAAAGAGGGGGAGAGAGAAGAAGGCGGAGAACAGTGTGTCTGGCAGAGGACGTCTGCTGGACAGCGAGGGAATATTCTGGGATGGGGAATGACTTTGGAGAGCGAACAGAGGTGGCAGAAGAGATGGAGCTTCCGCAACCTCTGAGCGACTGGCCTCCTCTCTTTGGTTGGACGCCTCCACTCGCCCATCACAACCAATCAGACTCCCCGGCTGGGCTCCGATGGAGCCCGGGGAGCTGGGAGGTGATATCTGATTGGCTGCCGGCCTCGTGGACTGTATTGTGGTCCTGTCTCGTGTTGCAGACTCTTTCTCTCCCGGCCAGGGGAACCGTACTGATTGGTCCAATCTCTGACTGTCAGTGTTCATCTCATGAGCACAAACAAAGATGCTGACGAGTGCAATTGTTCTGAGAAAACATAAAGTGCATCAGTGGAAACTGATTCCTTCGTGTTCACGTCCAAACCCGGTTGATTTCCTGCAGAAAGACACTGACGCTGTTGATGAGAACTTTCTGTTGGAGAAAGTTTTGAGAAAATGTGTTAAAGTAGTTTTTAAATTTGATTTTCTCCCAAATCCATTTTCGTGCCCAACTCTTCTCCTGCAGAAAATAAAACACGGCTGCGTTTCCAGTTTGTGTGTTTCTGGAAGAAAAAGTGTCGATGAGAAGCTGCAACGTCAGACGCTACACACACAGACACACACACACACACACACACACACACACACACACAGACACACACACACACACACACACACTCTGATGTAGAGGGAATGCATCCACACCCAGCTCACACATCCTACACTCCCACACACACACACATGCCCACACATACTTGAGCAACAAACAGCACATGCACACAGGCAATGAACCAATGTCGCTTACTGCAGAAGTGCAACTTTAGACACACACACACACACACACACACACACACACACACATACTTGTACAGTGGTCACCCCCAACTTTGAGGCTAAGGCAGGGTAATGATTCAGTTCCTCTTTGCTTCCTTCCGAACTAGTGTTTATGCACATGGACGCTGTGTGTGTGTGTGTGTGTGTGTGTGTGTGTGTGTGTGTGTGTGTGTGTGTGTGTGTGTGTGTGTCTGTGTGTCTGTGTGTGTGTGTGTGTGTGTGAATGTGGATGTGGTCAGGCCCAGTCATCTTCCAGGCAGCTCAAAAGGAAACCCACATCAACTGCCATGCACCACACTCTAGGAATAGACTGGCCCAGTGGAGGCAGGAATGGAATGGCACGCCTGACCTCACCCCTCCTCACCCATCCTCACCCATCCTCACCCATCCTCACCCATCCTCACCCATCCTCAGGCCTCCTGGCCCTCCCTCACGTTTGCGCTCTCGGTGTAAAATGTTCGATTCCTGATGCACTTGCTGACTGTGAGTCGCCCTGAGGGGACACACATGCTTCCTCTGCAGCGGCGCCGAGGAGCCTCGCTGGTCACGTGCGGGACGCCTCACGTATCTCTCTTTCATCTCCTTCACGTTTCTGCCCCAGTCGTTCTGTTGTATTTGCTGTTTTCACTGCACCTCGGTTCTGCAGCGTATTTGAAAAGGTGTGAGCCGGTGTCGCCTCAGTGACACGAACATGTTCCTCCGGGTGACCTCGTCCTGTCGGAGGCTTCGGTCTCGGTGGAAAAAGAACCCGACTGGTCTCTGTACATTTGACCTCTCTGCCTCGTGGCGGTGGCAGCATCGCCAAAGCGTGGAAAAAAGACGGAGATAAGACACAGACGAGCTTATCACCTTATCTCGACGCTGTGAGCTTACTCAGCCTCGCCGGTCTGGACCTGTTGATATCACACTTGTGCTCAAAGTGCTGCTGACAGCTTCTACACGCAGACTTTCTTTGTGTCTTCATAAAGAGTTTTATATTAATTCATTAATTGTTTCTTCTTCTTTGTGTTTTTCAGCTCACAGTTGTCCAGAAGCACGATCCAACATCCGAGTGTTCCCCAAAGTCTTCTCCTGCACGAGAGGTAACTTTTTATCATCTTCACCTCCTTCCTCCTCCCACTGCTCCTCTTCCCTCCAGAGAACAGAACACACATTTCAGGAGACGCGTTCCATGATCGAGCCCAGAGAGCCGTGGGAACTGAAAGAAATGAACGTGTCACAAAACTGCAGCAAAGAAAAGTGATGGAGGACGAGACAAACGGAAAAGAGAGAGAGAGAAAAGAGCAGTGATGGAGACAGGGAGCTGGAATGTGACGGGGGGGGGGGGCTCAGCACATTTCCTTTAATAAAAAGAAATTGGAGTCAAGTGACCATCAGCTGGTCGGAGAGTGTTTGATCAATAAGGTCATGAGGCCTCAGGTATGTGGAGCACGACGCTCAACCACAGAGGAAGAGGAGGCCGATCAGCCACGCTCTTCCTCCTCCTCCTCCTCCTCCTCCTCCTCCTCCCATCACCTGTATCTAGGTCGTCATTTATTAGGACTGGGTCAGTGCTCCCATTATGTGTCAGGCTGAGTGTTGGAGCCGGCATGGCGGTGGCCGCAGCCGGTCGCGCCTCAGGGCTAATGGGAAAGAATGACAGGAATCTGCAACTGATAACACGACCATGTTCGTCAGCAGATAATCTCCCATATCCCCCCCCCCCCCCCCCCCCCCCCCCCCCCCCCCCCCCCCCCCTCGGGCTGCTCCTCTGCTCCTGCTTGATCTCCTCTGTCTGCTCTCCTCCCTCCTACCTCCTCCCTCCTCCCTCCTCTGTCTGCTCTCCTCCCTCCTACCTCCTCTGTCAGCTCTCCTCCCTCCTCCCTCCTCAGGCTGCTCCTCTGCTCCTGCTTGATCTCCTCTGTCTGCTCTCCTCCCTCCTCCCTCCTACCTCCTACCTCCTACCTCCTACCTCCTCTGTCTGCTCTCCTCCCTCCTACCTCCTACCTCCTCTGTCAGATCTCCTCCCTCCTCCCTCCTCTGTCAGCTCTCCTCCCTCCTCAGGCTGCTCCTCTGCTCCTGCTTGATCTCCTCTGTCAGCTCTCCTCCCTCCTCCCTCCTCCCTCCTACCTCCTACCTCCTACCTCCTCTCTCCTCCCTCCTCACCACTGACACCTCCATTCTCCCTCTACCTCTTTGCTCCTATTGCTGTTTCTCTCCTCTCTCAGTCTATGATGGAGTGACTTGTTCTCTCTCTCCTCTCTCAGTCTATGATGGAGTGACTTGTTCTCTCTCTCCTCTCAGTCTATGATGGAGTGACTTGTTCTCTCTCTCCTCTCAGTCTATGATGGAGTGACTTGTTCTCTCTCTCCTCTCTCAGTCTATGATGGAGTGACTTGTTCTCTCTCTCCTCTCTCAGTCTATGATGGAGTGACTTGTTCTCTCTCTCCTCTCTCAGTCTATGATGGAGTGACTTGTTCTCTCTCTCCTCTCAGTCTATGATGGAGTGACTTGTTCTCTCTCTCCTCTCAGTCTATGATGGAGTGACTTGTTCTCTCTCTCCTCTCAGTCTATGATGGAGTGACTTGTTCTTCCTCTCCTCTCAGTCTATGATGGAGTGACTTGTTCTCTCTCTCCTCTCTCAGTCTATGATGGAGTGACTTGTTCTCTCTCTCCTCTCAGTCTATGATGGAGTGACTTGTTCTCTCTCCTCTCTCAGTCTATGATGGAGTGACATGTTCTCTCTCTCCTCTCAGTCTATGATGGAGTGACATGTTCTCTCTCTCCTCTCAGTCTATGATGGAGTGACATGTTCTCTCTCTCCTCTCTCAGTCTATGATGGAGTGACATGTTCTGTCTCTCCTCTCAGTCTATGATGGAGTGACTTGTTCTCTCTCTCCTCTCAGTCTATGATGGAGTGACTTGTTCTCTCTCTCCTCTCTCAGTCTATGATGGAGTGACTTGTTCTCTCTCTCTTGTTCTCTCTCTCCTCTCTCAGTCTATGATGGAGTGACATGTTCTCTCTCTCCTCTCAGTCTATGATGGAGTGACTTGTTCTCTCTCTCCTCTCTCAGTCTATGATGGAGTGACTTGTTCTCTCTCTCCTCTCTCAGTCTATGATGGAGTGACTTGTTCTCTCTCTCCTCTCAGTCTATGATGGAGTGACTTGTTCTCTCTCCTCTCTCAGTCTATGATGGAGTGACTTGTTCTCTCTCTCCTCTCAGTCTATGATGGAGTGACATGTTCTCTCTCTCCTCTCAGTCTATGATGGAGTGACTTGTTCTCTCTCCTCTCTCAGTCTATGATGGAGTGACATGTTCTCTCTCTCCTCTCTCAGTCTATGATGGAGTGACTTGTTCTCTCTCTCCTCTCAGTCTATGATGGAGTGACATGTTCTCTCTCTCCTCTCAGTCTATGATGGAGTGACTTGTTCTCTCTCTCCTCTCTCAGTCTATGATGGAGTGACATGTTCTCTCTCTCCTCTCAGTCTATGATGGAGTGACATGTTCTCTCTCTCCTCTCAGTCTATGATGGAG
Source organism: Hippoglossus hippoglossus (assembly GCF_009819705.1). NCBI lineage: Eukaryota > Metazoa > Chordata > Actinopteri > Pleuronectiformes > Pleuronectidae > Hippoglossus > Hippoglossus hippoglossus. The sequence goes on along the minus strand of NC_047171.1, from coordinate 1,333,869 downwards.
TGACTTGTTCTCTCTCTCCTCTCTCAGTCTATGATGGAGTGACATGTTCTCTCTCTCCTCTCAGTCTATGATGGAGTGACTTGTTCTCTCTCTCCTCTCTCAGTCTATGATGGAGTGACATGTTCTCTCTCTCCTCTCAGTCTATGATGGAGTGACTTGTTCTCTCTCTCCTCTCAGTCTATGATGGAGTGACATGTTCTCTCTCTCCTCTCAGTCTATGATGGAGTGACTTGTTCTCTCTCTCCTCTCAGTCTATGATGGAGTGACATGTTCTTCCTCTCCTCTCAGTCTATGATGGAGTGACTTGTTCTCTCTCTCCTCTCAGTCTATGATGGAGTGACTTGTTCTCTCTCTCCTCTCTCAGTCTATGATGGAGTGACATGTTCTCTCTCTCCTCTCAGTCTATGATGGAGTGACTTGTTCTCTCTCTCCTCTCAGTCTATGATGGAGTGACATGTTCTCTCTCTCCTCTCAGTCTATGATGGAGTGACTTGTTCTCTCTCTCCTCTCAGTCTATGATGGAGTGACATGTTCTCTCTCTCCTCTCAGTCTATGATGGAGTGACTTGTTCTCTCTCTCCTCTCAGTCTATGATGGAGTGACTTGTTCTCTCTCTCCTCTCTCAGTCTATGATGGAGTGACATGTTCTCTCTCTCCTCTCAGTCTATGATGGAGTGACATGTTCTCTCTCTCCTCTCAGTCTATGATGGAGTGACTTGTTCTCTCTCTCCTCTCTCAGTCTATGATGGAGTGACATGTTCTCTCTCTCCTCTCAGTCTATGATGGAGTGACTTGTTCTCTCTCTCCTCTCTCAGTCTATGATGGAGTGACATGTTCTCTCTCTCCTCTCAGTCTATGATGGAGTGACATGTTCTTCCTCTCCTCTCAGTCTATGATGGAGTGACTTGTTCTTCCTCTCCTCTCAGTCTATGATGGAGTGACATGTTCTTCCTCTCCTCTCAGTCTATGATGGAGTGACATGTTCTTCCTCTCCTCTCAGTCTATGATGGAGTGACTTGTTCTCTCTCTCCTCTCAGTCTATGATGGAGTGACTTGTTCTCTCTCTCTCCTCTCTCAGTCTATGATGGAGTGACATGTTCTCTCTCTCCTCTCTCAGTCTATGATGGAGTGACATGTTCTTCCTCTCCTCTCAGTCTATGATGGAGTGACATGTTCTCTCTCTCCTCTCAGTCTATGATGGAGTGACATGTTCTTCCTCTCCTCTCAGTCTATGATGGAGTGACATGTTCTCTCTCTCCTCAGACGGACTCGAACCCTCCTCGCCGTGGCTCCATCGACCCGCTCGGCCCTCATTGGTCCTCTGGCTGCTGTCAGTTGCTCAGTAGGCAGTGTAGATCCTGTGTAGCAATCAGCAGCTACATCTGGCTACTGGGTCTCTGACGGCTCGGCCTACTTCCCGGGCAAACGTGCCCGTCCCTCTCACATTGGCTGGTGGCACATTCCTTTCCCCTGATTGGCTGCGATGTCAGGGGGGCTAGATCCTGTGACCCCACAGACAGGATGTTCTCTGTGTCACAACTCCACAAGGGGCCCTTGTCAAGGGTTTTTTGTTCATGTGTGTTTCACTCCTTCCTCTTCTGCCATTCTTCTTTTAATTCTCAGTCTCTCCCTCCTGCTCCGGGAGCTCCTCTTTGTTTTAATGTCCTTGGTTAAAGCTGTTCAATAGAAACTAGAAAGAGGAAAAAGCCTCATTGATGCACGACGTCTGAAAACCTTTGCTTTGTCCTGAACCTGGCATACAATGTAGATTTCTGTGTGGTTTAATTCTACAGCTACATTGTCTGCTGGGTTTCTGGCTAGCGATATATAAGCATCTGTCGTATAAACCTGCAGCGCTGGAGACGGTGAGTGTTCATCTGCTGTGGTAACGTTCCTCAAATGTCTGACCCTGACTATTCAATAAAAAGAAAATATTTCACGCTGAATCCACTTAGTGAGTCGTGCTGTCGTTTGTCTGACTGAATAACACATTTAGAGAGAGAGAGAGAGAGAGAGAGAGAGAGAGAGAGAGAGAGAGAGAGAGAGAGAGAGAGAGAGAGAGAGAGAGAGAGAGAGAGAGAGAGAGAGAGAGAGGAAAAACATTTCTCTGGAATCTGCAAAATCTTAATTGATTCAGTGTTGCCTCTGTGTCCCAGGAGTTGACCCCGAGCAAGAGATGCCAGGAATATTCTAGTAGCTCAGCACAAAAGCCGCTCGTTGTCTGTCAGGAGGTTGTCAGGCCGCTGTCAGAGCGCCGGCTTATTAGTGGGACAGCACTGTCTCCCCTGCAGCCAACACACACACACGCACACACACAGACAGACACACACACACACACACACACACACACACACACACACACCTGGGATTATACCAACATATTTCCCACAAGCCGTGTTTTCAGAGACATTTGGCTTCACTGCCTGCGGGTGTGCGTCCTGACACCTCACAACACAGAATTAAAAATAAAATCGACATCCACCAGTTTGTTTTCACTTCACGAAGCGTTTGAGGAAAAACTCTGAGCTGCAGATTCACTCAGATACAATTAAAGGGTAATTGTTGGTCTAATTATTTCTGATGGCAGCCGCTCATCCTCCAGCAACCACACACACACACACAGACACACACACAGACACACACACTGAGGCAGTTGATGAATAAAGCAGCCTGGTGCTGGTGCGGCAGGTGAACTGTGGGAACGTGTGTGAAGAAGAAGCTGAAAAGTGGCTGGGTTCCAGCAGGAGGAGACGCGTGGAGCAGAGAGTCAGCAGAGCTGTCTGAGTCCTGTCACATCCAGGAACAGGTGGAAACACAGAATAATGAGTCTCACAGCTCAGCGGAGAAAAGACACAACGCTTCCTCACAACAGCAGCATCCACCTTTCAAACAAGAGAGGACATTTTATTTAATCATCAAGGTTAAATATGATTTAATTGTTTCTCTGTTTTCACCCCCGTCTGTTTGTCAGTTTGTACGATCGCACAAAACAACTGAACTCGATGAAACTTCAGGGAAGAAGAAAGGGAAGAATTTTAAATCCCAACGCAATCGACATTGTAAGACAATAAAAATTTCAACATATTTGTTCTTTTCTCAGGGAATAATTCATGAAGTTTGATGAAAATCAGGTGTATGTAGGAGGTGGATGATTCACAGTTAGAATTAGAATCTTTTAAATGTGTTTTCATGAGGGGCTGTTGGGTCATTCTAGCTTTCTGATGTGAATCTAATGTAAGAATTCGGGCACGAATAAGGCAAAAGCTCCTATAAGCAAAGCTGAAGCAGTTAAGTCGACTAATCAATTAGTGTATTGACGGATAATTAGTTTTTATAATGTAATTGTAGAATAGAGGAGGAAAAATACAAAAATTCTTTGCTTCCACTTTCAAAACGTGTAAACTAAAGATTTGCTTTTGGACTTTCAGCTGCTGATTCGTTTTGACATTTTTCTGTAAATATGACAGATTACTTCACTCTTTGAAGAACCGACCCTCCAGAGTTAGTGCAACATGTGAACTGACACGTGCAGCACCGGATCATTTCCTCCTCGTGAATCCCAGTAAACACCTCCCATGTCCCAGTGAGGATCCTGCAGGACTCACACGTCTGTGAGCGACATTAAGTTTATAAATAGGAAGCTGATTAAATTCGTTTGTGACTCACGCTCACAAATCACTGCTGTGAAAAGTTCATCTCAGGAAACGCAAAGAGCAATCTTTGCACTTTGAAGACGGTAATTTCGGAAGATTTCCCTTAATTTGAATTTATGATCGGAAGAAATAATTACAGCTCTTAACGGTGCACAGACACACACACACGCACAGACACACACACAGACACACACACACACAGACACACACACACACAGACACACACACACAGACACACACACACACAGACACACACAGACACACACACACACACACACACACACACACACACACACACACACACACACACACACACACACACACAGACGAGCATGTGAGGATTGTGTTGAGATAAACATGAAAAAATGTGAAATGAGCCTCAAGGTAAAACGATTTCGATCGTTAAAAAACAAGCAGCAAAAATACTCACACAAGGTGAAAAGGTTTGATCACATTTCATCAGTAAATATCACAGATAATATATTAATATTCTGTGTGTTATCAAATTAAAACACAAACATCTGTGTTGCTGCGTCGACGACATCCACTGGAATTAGATTTTAGTTGATTTAAATTAAATGAATATGTCAGAAATAATGAGAAACCTTCAGAGAAAACAAGATACACATGTTGTTAAATTCATGTTTCTTCAGACAAATATTTCTGTAACATGTAATATTTGTTATTTCTGGATAATGAATTTGTTCTGCTCTGAAGCATCTGACTCATTCCCACCATCAGTGTTTCATTATCGTTTTATTGTTGTATTATATTATATTATTATATTATTACTGTTTATATAAAAAGGGACAGTGAACATTAATAAATACGACTGTAACAAAGTCTATTTTTCATCTGTAGTCACATGAACACATGTTACAGGAAATAAGAACTTACAGAGTTATTGAGATCATTTATATGTTGGTAGAAGAATAATAACACAGAGTCTCGTTATCTGAGCAAAACAATCAAATGAGACGTATTAATGTTAATGGAAATATGAACCAAATCAAAACACTGATTGAAACAAGCTCAGCAACAAGTCGCACGTCAAGAGGAGACGCAGCAGAAGAAACAAGAGCAAAGCTCGAGATGTGAAGAAGAAGATCCGAGGAGGTTCAGCACCGAGCGACTGAAACCATCAGGAGCCGCTGAGTGTTGGTTAAAGAGCTCCCAGTGATCCCACTCACACATGTGTCACTGGCTTGGTTTGTTATGTCGGGGGATTCATCACAGGCTGAAAATATCAACTCAAGAAAACATTTTACATGACATATCATTTAGATGACGCTTTCATCCAGAGCGTCTTAAAATAAGTGCATTCAACAAAGACGCCAACGCCATGACTCAGCAATAATGATGAACGAGTCTGTTACATAAGAGAATATGATGCACATGTTCTTTTACTTAAATCATTTATGTATATTTAAACGCAAGTGCTTACTTTCACTGAAGTTATATTGTTTAACGATGTACTTTTACTTGTACTTAAAGGTTCAGTGTGTAGAATGTAGTGACATCTAGTGGTGAAGTGTCATGTTGCAGCTGAACACCAAGTCAATTTCTGTCTATTTATTTGTACGTTTATTGAAGTAAAATCTTTGAAAACTTCCTCCACAGCTGCCGACTTGTGTTTCACTCCAACAATAAAATAATGAATTCACAACATTGTGCCTCTTTTCGTTTTCTTGACCTCTCATGTCGGCATTGACACGTAACCTCTACACACGTGTTGCGTTCACCTGAGCCGTGACCCACACAGGCGCCGAGCCAGAGGCGACCACCCTGAAGCCCCCCCCCCCCCCCCCCCCCGCTCCCCCCCATCGTTACATCAGGAAGGACGTGAGAAAACCAAACCTGCCAGATGTGCAGATGGATAAAGACTGAAACCACGTCACACGAACATGTTCTCTGAACTCTGGACTTTGAGTTTTCTGTGTTTCACAGGCGGTGGCGGGTTGAGTGCAGCAGCTCAGCCCTGCAGTCCGGCTGTTAGACCGAGTCTCACAGTTCAAACCCTCAGGTGCAGCCATAAAAACCCTGGTTGTGTGACGCTGAGCCCAGTGAGTCCTCGGAGAGAATCCCAACAATGCCAGTGGCTGCTAATGGCCTGTGATGGGAGGTGAGTGGGGGCGGTTTACTGTTGCTTTCATAAGCTGTTGATGACGTGCGCGGTGCGAGGACGGCGTGCACAGGCGGAACGCAGAGGACGAGAGTGATGACGACTGTGGGAACAGAGACGGGGGGGGGGAGATGAGCGTCCGTCACTTCGTGTAAACGCTTTCAAGGAGGACGGGGTGGAAGGTGAAGGTGTCGTCTGTGATGTCATCAGCCGGCACTGTAAACACTCGCCGGTCCATCCTGCGTCACGGCCGTGATAAGTCATCTGGACGTCACGCTCTGACCTCCGCGGCAGGGCTTCCCCCGTCAGCGAGGAGGAGGAGGAGTCCAGCAGCAACAAGGAGAAGAAGGACGAACGTTCCTCTGATTGTTTCACTGTCGGCAGAACTACGTCCCAAACACAATGTTTCTGAGTTTATACAACTCAGTGGTAACAAGTTACTTTAACTGTCACACACACAAATCCTGCAGTGAAACCACAGACGAGTGAAGATGGACGACTCCGGAGATGAAGCCAGAACGTCCCTGGTATTTCTGCCATTTTAAACATTTGGAATCCAGAGACTGTGTTTGACTGATATCGCCTCAAACAGATGTTTGTACAGATGCTGATACTGAACTGCATGAGATGAGATGAGATGAGATGAGATGAGAGGAGATGAGATGAGATGAGAGGAGATGAGAGGAGATGAGAGGAGATGAGATGAGATGAGATGAGAGGAGATGAGAGGAGATGAGATGAGATGAGAGGAGAGGAGATGAGATGAGATGAGATGAGAGGAGATGAGAGGAGAGGAGATGAGATGAGATGAGAGGAGATGAGAGGAGATGAGAGGAGATGAGATGAGATGAGAGGAGATGAGATGAGAGGAGAGGAGATGAGAGGAGAGGAGATGAGAGGAGATGAGATGAGAGGAGAGGAGATGAGAGGAGAGGAGAGGAGAGGAGATGAGAGGAGATGAGAGGAGAGGAGAGGAGATGAGATGAGATGAGATGAGATGAGAGGAGATGAGAGGAGAGGAGATGAGAGGAGATGAGAGGAGATGAGAGGAGATGAGATGAGATGAGAGGAGAGGAGATGAGATGAGATGAGAGGAGATGAGAGGAGATGAGAGGAGATGAGAGGAGAGGAGATGAGATGAGATGAGATGAGATGAGAGGAGATGAGAGGAGATGAGAGGAGATGAGAGGAGATGAGAGGAGAGGAGATGAGATGAGATGAGATGAGATGAGAGGAGATGAGAGGAGAGGAGATGAGAGGAGATGAGAGGAGATGAGAGGAGATGAGATGAGATGAGAGGAGAGGAGATGAGATGAGATGAGATGAGATGAGATGAGAGGAGATGAGATGAGATGAGATGAGATGAGATGAGATGAGAGGAGATGAGAGGAGATGAGATGAGATGAGAGGAGATGAGATGAGATGAGAGGAGAGGAGATGAGATGAGATGAGATGAGATGAGATGAGAGGAGATGAGAGGAGAGGAGATGAGATGAGATGAGAGGAGATGAGAGGAGAGGAGATGAGATGAGAGGAGAGGAGATGAGATGAGAGGAGAGGAGATGAGAGGAGAGGAGATGAGAGGAGATGAGATGAGAGGAGATGAGAGGAGATGAGATGAGATGAGAGGAGATGAGATGAGATGAGAGGAGAGGAGATGAGATGAGATGAGATGAGATGAGATGAGAGGAGATGAGAGGAGAGGAGATGAGATGAGATGAGAGGAGATGAGAGGAGAGGAGATGAGATGAGAGGAGAGGAGATGAGATGAGAGGAGAGGAGATGAGAGGAGAGGAGATGAGAGGAGATGAGATGAGAGGAGAGGAGAGGAGAGGAGAGGAGAGGAGAGGAGATGAGAGGAGATGAGATGAGAGGAGAGGAGATGAGAGGAGATGAGAGGAGATGAGATGAGAGGAGATGAGATGAGATGAGAGGAGATGAGAGGAGAGGAGATGAGATGAGATGAGAGGAGATGAGATGAGAGGAGATGAGAGGAGAGGAGATGAGAGGAGATGAGATGAGAGGAGAGGAGATGAGAGGAGAGGAGATGAGAGGAGATGAGAGGAGATGAGATGAGAGGAGATGAGATGAGATGAGAGGAGATGAGATGAGATGAGATGAGATGAGATGAGATGAGATGAGAGGAGAGGAGATGAGATGAGATGAGAGGAGATGAGATGAGATGAGATGAGATGAGATGAGAGGAGATGAGATGAGATGAGAGGAGATGAGATGAGATGAGAGGAGATGAGATGAGATGAGATGAGATGAGATGAGATGAGATGAGATGAGAGGAGATGAGATGAGATGAGAGGAGATGAGATGAGATGAGAGGAGATGAGATGAGATGAGATGAGATGAGATGAGATGAGATGAGATGAGAGGAGATGAGATGAGATGAGATGAGATGAGAGGAGATGAGATGAGATGAGATGAGATGAGATGAGATGAGATGAGATGAGAGGAGAGGAGAGGAGAGGAGAGGAGAGGAGATGAGATGAGAGGAGATGAGATGAGATGAGATGAGAGGAGATGAGATGAGATGAGAGGAGAGGAGATGAGATGAGATGAGATGAGATGAGATGAGATGAGATGAGATGAGATGAGATGAGATGAGAGGAGATGAGATGAGATGAGAGGAGATGAGAGGAGAGGAGATGAGATGAGAGGAGATGAGATGAGATGAGATGAGATGAGAGGAGATGAGATGAGAGGAGATGAGATGAGAGGAGATGAGAGGAGAGGAGATGAGATGAGAGGAGATGAGATGAGAGGAGATGAGATGAGATGAGATGAGATGAGAGGAGAGGAGATGAGATGAGAGGAGATGAGAGGAGAGGAGATGAGATGAGAGGAGATGAGATGAGAGGAGATGAGATGAGATGAGATGAGAGGAGATGAGATGAGAGGAGATGAGATGAGATGAGATGAGATGAGATGAGAGGAGAGGAGAGGAGATGAGATGAGAGGAGATGAAACTTTATCGATCACACACCGGAGAAATTCAGCAGACAATTAAGAATGAGATACACAAGAGAATTTAAATATTTAAAAAGTCCAAAGAAAATAAGAAAAGATTTTACAAGAAAATCAAAAATAAATCCAGAATATGTTGATAATAAACACATTTCACTACAGAAAAATATTGTTTGTATGGAAACAAAATTATTTCAGCAAAGTGCAGTGGTGCAGGATGATTGCACGAGAATGTAAAAGTGTATTTGTGCACAAGGTGATATTGAGAAAAACATGTGGAATAACAGGATATGATATATGTGATATCTGATACACAGGTAGTGTCATAAGCAGATTGATAAGAGAGAACGTTATTGATGATGTACGTGAGAACACATGTCGGAGAGTCTCGTCTTCAGCGCCGGCGAGTGGGCGTGTTGATGACGTTTCTAACAAACGACAGATAAGACAACAAAGAGACTCACGTAGAAGAGTTCGTGGTGATGAGAAGATAAAAATCTCCACAGCTGGATTAATATGTCAGAGAATCTCCTGCTGCGTTCTTCAAGTGTGAAAGACAAACTCCGTGGAAAGTTCAGACACAAATGTGCAGACGTTCTCTGGAGATCGTGTCTGAGATCTATTGAACAACGGAACATCGGCTACGAGCTTCTGTTCATCTTTGTTCTTTCTCTGCTTCCAGCTGCAGTGGAGCCTTCAGTAGATGTCAGTTTTATTGGCAGCAACACAAAGTCGCCCGAGCTGCAGGAGAAGCAGCTCCATGTTTGACAGACGAGGAGGTGACTGATGGTCAGGACGTGTTCCTCTCCTCTGGGTGTTCCACGTCTCCACCTGCTTCTCTCTGTGACCTTCCTCTTTCTGAGCTTCACCTGTGTTTGGATCTGAATCCTCTGAGGTGCTCGGCCTGAACTTTTCTCTGCTGTTGATCGTTGACAGGAAACATGTCCGCCTACGTCCTGGAGACTCGTCTTCACCTGCTGTCAGAAAAACCCTTTTCTCTCCCTCAGTCGATCAGGTCATTCGACATCTTCTACTGTTTCTGTTTGGTTTTTAAAAAGTTTCTCACTGTTGATTTTTCCATCTGAAGTTTTTCGTCTCATCATTTTCTTCTTCAGGTCGTTTTGAACTCTTCACTCCTCGTGTTGACAGATTCTCTGAGAGTCCAGTTACTTTGGAGCCTGAACAGTTTGAGCACAGAGCTCCACTGACACAAACCTGCTCATATTAAAGCTCAGACTTGACATGATTTAGTATTTTATTTTTATATTATCTTGAATCTGCTGAAGAACGTGTGCAACTGTGAGAATATGTCTGAAAAAAATAAAAACTAAGAATCAAGAAGCTGGAAATCAGATTTTCTATGTGACTCGTTTCCAGTGAATCAGTTTAAAGACAAATCATCATCTTGTCGATCCATGAAGACGGAGGCAGGTACTTATCACCTGACAGTATTATATTATATACTTATACTTATTTAATATATAAACTCTTCTGCTCTTTCTGTAAATCAAGATGTATCCAAAATATCCTCTTCTTCTGTGGGAGGAGAAGAAGGAGTCATGAGTCAGGATGGACAGCGAGGGCGTCTCCAACAAAACTTTATTCAAGGTCGATGTACAGAGACAGGAAACAGGAGTGAAACTGTAAAAAGACAGAAAACTACTGTAGACAGGTTTCGTCAACAGGTGGAACTTTGAGGAGTTTCCAGAGATGGGACAAGTCTTTCCAAGTGGACGTCTTCGTCTTCTACGTGTACGGCTCCTCTTCTTCATCCTGAGATGTTTGTGTTCTTCCAGTTTCACGTCCGTCACGTGTTAGAAACCTCATCAACACGTCCACTCGCTCACTGGGAAGCTTCCACACATTGTCCTGCTGTTTCCTCACATGGACTCACGAGGACGTTACACACATTTTACTAGGAGGCTGCAGGAGAAGATCTAGAGAATGTCCAGAGACACTGACTCAGACATTTGTTCTCACAGACAGAACATGACAGGAACATGTCAGGAACATGTGAGGAACATGACAGGAACATGTCAGGAACATGTCAGGAACATGTCAGGAACATGTCAGGAACATGTCAGGAACATGTCAGGAACATGTCAGGAACATGTCAGGAACAGCTTTAGATCTTAATAATGAAAACAACACCAGGTTCACTGACAGTTTCAGAAGTATTTGCTCTCTTCATCAGTCGTCGTCGTGCAGGTGATTCACACGGGGACATACAAGTTATTTCTGCTGCTCTGAGGTCAGAGGTGACGTGTCAGCTTCCAGGTTCTGAAGCAAACCTCCACCACACGAGCTCCTGAGTGTGACCCAGCCCGCTCTCAGCTCGGAGGACGAACACTGACTCCAGCGTGAGATCGACATTCTGGTCGGATCTGCTGCGGGAAACGCTGACGATGCATAAAACTACAAACGCAGCACGTCGGCTGTCAGGTCAAGACAGATGGACAGACAGCCAGCTGACCCCTCGCCACCATGTGACACCACGGGCTGGAGGAGCAGCCGGTGACAGCGCCGGAGCCGTCAGGGAGACTCGGGTTGTGAAATGAAGCTTCAGTGTTTCACAGTGTGAGAGAGGAGGGGGGGGTGGGGGGGAGAGAGGGGGGGAGACGGGGGAGAGGGGGGGGACAGACAGGGGGAGTAAAGGGCCCAGCAGAGAACAGCAGAGATGACATGATGGAAATGAGGAGCACATGACAGGAGGCTGGAAGTGTCTCTGCTCCATTTGTTCTGTGTGTGTGTGTGTGTGTGTGTGTGTGTGTGTGTGTGTGTGTCTGTGTGTGTGTGTGTGTGTGTGTGTGTGTGTGTGTGTGTGTGTGTGTGTGTGTGTGTGTGTGTGTGTGTGTCTGTGTGTGTGCTGAAGAATGTTGAGGCCCCCATTTACCTCAGTAATGACATTATAAGCACCTGACGTCTGTGATTGACACGGACCACAGGAGGGGGGGGGGGGGGGGGGGACAGACTGAAATGTTTTTATGTTTCCTGGCTCCTCTGACCCGATGACCAGCTGGAGTAGTGAGGGACGAGGTGCCTTGCTAAAGGGCAGCAGCTGCTCAGTCAGGTTTATAGGTTCTTAATAAATCCTGATTCCAGATCGATTGAGGATCAGTCAACGAGTTCCAAAGCAGCAAACGCAGCATCGTGACCAGAGGGTTGTAGGTTTGAACCCCGGCCTCCTCTCGACCACACGTCCAAGTGCCCGCAGAGACAATTTGTCTTTCATGCATTGACTGCAGGACATGACGTATAAACTCTGCTGTGGAAAGATCAGTGTTGTTGTTTACAGCTCATCCACACCGGCGTCGGCCCTCATCACCAGAAGATCTGGAACCTCCTCGTGTTTCCAAGTTGACGTCTTCGTCTTCGTCTTCGTCTTCGTCTTCGTCTTCTCTGTGTTTGGCTAAATTAAAGCTTCTGCTTCTGCATGTAAAGTTCTTGAGCTGCAGCACACAACAGGAGATTCAGCTTCTATGTGAGTTTGTGTTGGACAGAACATTCGTCCTAAAGAGACACGTCCAAAATATAATAGATCACAATTCAATTTTCCTATATGAATCCTAAAAGTCTTTTTGGCCTCAGCCGTCACTCTCATGTTCTTCCTCTGAGGCGGCTGCATTTCAGCGAGGTGAAGACGAGCGATGAAGACGAGTGATGAAGACGAGCGATGAAGACGAGCGATGAAGACGAGCGATGAAGACGAGCGATGAAGACGAGCGATGAAGACGAGCGATGAAGACGAGCGATGAAGACTTCAGCCCCTGACTCGTGTGGTCGTCCGAACTCTGACTCCATGGAGGTCTGAGGACACACTCCTGCTGAGAGAGAGATATTTTCAGTGTGTGTATGGGGGGGTTGCTTTCTTGTCTCCCCCCACACACACACACACACACACACACACACACACACACACACACACACACACACACTCTCTCTTTTCTCTCCCGACAAGGAGTTAGTCGTTCTGTTTCAAGAGGTTTGGAATTAGTTTGTCTCCTAGCAACCACCTCGTACAATAAAACATGGTTCTGTGTGCAGAGTGTGTGTGTGTGTGTGTGTGTGTGTGTGTGTGTGTGTGTGTGTGTGTGTGTGTGTGTGTGTGTGTGTAGGACTCCAGGTGTTACTCATGTTGTGGGGACCTATACCTGTTAACAGTCACTTAATGGGGACCGGAGGAGAAACATGAATCATTACTGTAATGTTACGTTTCTTTACGTTCACTAAAGACATTTCAAAATAAAACGTGACCAGCAGCGTTTACTAACTCCTCTGTGAGCGTCTCTGAAATCAAAGAAGCAAAGTTCTCTCAGAAAAACCTAGAAATCAAGTTGGGTTAAAGTTGAGTAAGTATTAGTTCTCCAGGAAATCAATGTAAGTCAATGTAATGTCCTCTGAAGTCATGGAGAGTGTGTGTTTGTGTGTGAGAGTGTGTGTGTGTGTGTGTGTGTGTGTGTGAGAGTGTGTGTGTGTGTGTGTGTGTGTGTGTGTGTGTGTGTGTGTGTGTGCACTAATCAGCTGAGCACGCTTTTTCCACTGTCGTACACGTTTGGTGAGTTTACTCTCATGTGGAAACCTGTTCCACTGCAGGCGTCGCCTCGCTCCTCTTCCTCACAACACACACAGAGAGACACACACAGAGAGACACACACACAGAGAGACACACACACAGAGCCACACACACACAGAGACACACACACACACACACACACACGCTCTTCATTCACAGCGGACAGCACTTCCTCTCTGGGCTGACGTTACATAAGCGTTAGAAGCTGAATGGAAACTGGTGATAAGCTGCTGTTCTGTCACGAGGACGGGGGCAGTGACCATGAGCGTCTGGGTGGGACAGACTGTCCGTGGGTTTATAAACGGGGGAGAACATCCTCTCCCCCCCCCCCCCGGCCCCCAGACCTGGAAACCCTCCCCCCCCCTGTGACACCACAACTCAAACATGTCTACGAGCTGAACCCTCTTCCTCTTTCCTCCGGTGACGTCTCTCACATGTCTTCGGTCTCCACCCGGGGAGGACAGGGTTAAGCTGCAGTGGCTGGAGCTGTGAAACCTGAGAAGTGACGGCAGAGGGAGAAGGAAGGTTTCTGGGGAGATTTCTGGGGACCAAAGAAAAAGAGGAAGACCCAGAGCTCGACCCTTTGGCCTCCCCCCTCTGACAGCTCCTCTCTCCTGGAGTCTTTCTCCTCGTCTCACTTCCTCCTCCTCTGAGCTCCTGCATCAGTTTCTATGCAGACGATTACACACAATGAACCGTGACAGTGAATGTGTGTGTGGCTGTCCTCTGGTGTGTCTCTGGTGTGTCTCCGGTGTGTCTCTGGTGTGTCTCTGGTGCGGTGCTGCCGGGGGACTCTGTTTTCAGTTGCACCAGACGAGCTTCTCTCCCTCCCGGTGTTAAAGCTCAGCAGTAAGCGTTTCCCACTTCCTGTGCAGCGCTGAATCAGCCCCTAAGAATGTACGAGCACTGACTCACACTTCCTCCTGGATGTGACAGAGCTTCCTCTCCTGCGCCAACTGATTTGGCCTTTTCTCTCCCCCTCCCTCCCTCCCTCCCTCCCTCCACCCATCCTCCTCCCCCGCCTCACTCCTGACAACCACCCCCCCCCCCCCCCCCCCCCCCCCCCCCGGCCCAGGGTTTGAGAGGTGACCCCGAGCGGAATGAGTGAGTCCCTGCGAGCGAGCGTGGATGTTTGAACACTGACCGGCTGACTGAGGACGGACAAGTCCCCTCGTCTCAGTCATCGAGCGTCTGAGTCATTTGAATTTAATTTGTTCCGTCTATATTTAGAGGCTCCGTCCTCGTGATCATTGACAGGAGCAGGACGGATGAGTCCCTGTGACGCGTGAGGCAGGTGAACCGCAGTTTGTCACTTCACAGGAAGGTTGGATCAGAGCGGAGGAGCAGAACCAAACTGTGGAGCCGATTAGGAACTGATCATTGATTCATTAGTGGGATTAAAGGGTCAGTTCCAACCTGAAGAAACATCCAGATCGACCTGATTCCAGATTAATCAAACACATGACTGACAGAAGAATTAAAAAACATTTCCCTTAATTGATTAATGACCCTTTTCTGGTATTTTACTCACTGATATCATACAACACCTTCCTCCTCCTGTATCTCACAGAACTTCAGAACATTCATCTGATCAGATTCTCACTTTTCTTCTGATTTCTAAAGATCCAGTTTTCAATAATAAAGTTAATGTGGTTTCTTTCTTATTGAGCCATGAAGATATCATTTTAATTTGATGATATTTTGAAGATTTGTAATTTCCCCATATTAAACCCAGATTAATTCTGTTTGAACTTGTTGTCAAAGCGCTGCAAAAAAAAAAAAATCCCATGAATTAGAACTGGGAACGTGGGGAAATAGAAAATGAAGCAGAATCTCTCGTTTCCTTTCATTAAGTTGTGAACACACTCGTTCGTCCTTGAAACTCAGACGTCACAGAATAATCGTGTTTAGTGAATTTCAGTTCAACGCTTTCAGAGACAGAACAACAGAGATGATGAAACCACATGTATTCATATTCACATTAATTCACATGTATTTTATCAAACTTTAAACATGATTTAAAACTAGTAAAAGCTGTTGATATTTGCTTATTCACTGGACACACGTCAGAAGCTGATTCTCCTTCAACAGAAACACGAGCAAATAACACAAATAATATGAAATGAGTTAAAGACACAATAAGATAGAACAACACAGTTTGCTCCTCTGATGCGTCTGCATTCAAAATCTAAAAGGAACAGAAACACATTAAGTTACAAAAGAAATCTTTAAACATTTTACAAAAAGAAGATGTAACAATAAATGTTGTACTTTGCTGAACTAGACTCATTAATAACTATGTTAAAATCACATTAAAGGGACTGAAATGTGTTTTCATTATGTTTCAGCACCTTGTTATTAAACTGACGGAGTTAATCACTAAGTCTTATTACCTCAAACATGAAGAAACACATTTTAATACTTTACATCTTTAGGTTGATTTATCTCATGTTTTACAGTTTCACTATTAAAGTCATTATCATAAACATAATTATTAAAAATAAAGGATCCTAACAAATCAAACAGCAGCCGACCTCCCGCCCACTTGTATAGACTCCGCCCCTTACCTGTCACCTGTGAAGATCTCATCCAATCATTTCACTCACTCTGATCAAATGATTGAACCTGTCAATCAACCAGCCGTTCTGTCGACCTGCTCGTGCACTAATTGCACGTGAACAGAATCTTCTCTCTGATCTGAGTTGTTTACTTTCATTGGAATAAAGATTTGTTAGCCTCGTTAGCGTCACTTTGCTAATTTCATCACTCTGCACTTTCAGAGACGAGACACGTTCGAATGAACAGGTTTGGGTTTTCAGTCGTTTACTTTAAAACGATTTTCTAAAGACTGAATCTTTATTGTTAACAAGCTGCTGACGGTAGATTCACATTTACATCGTAAAGGTTCCGTCAGATACAACGTGACATCAGCAGCGCTAACGATGAGACAAACACGTCCAATAGGGACGAAGCTTTCAGACACACACAGAATGGACAGTGGAGGAAAAGCTGGTATCGTGTGTGTGTCACAGTGTAAACGACAGAGAAGTCATATCATGGAAACACATTTTAAGTCAAGCAGGTTAAATGTGTTTTAACAGCTTTTTGTATGGAGGGAAATGTATAAACCAAAGAAAGTTTAAACTGAGCGGAGATAGAGCAAAGAGAAGAAGCTTCCTCTGGACAGAAGAACATCCCAGCAGGAGATGGACACGTCCACTCGTCTCGTCTCACGTCTCCTCTGGGAAACTGGGCCGTTCCCCGACTACTCGAGTGTGAAGCGCACGTCTACTTCCTCCAGTGGAAAGTTCACCTTGTGACCGAGGTGTGCTGCCGTGCTGATTATGCAAACATCCCGCAGGAGCCTCTACACACACACACACACACACACACACACACACACACACACACACACACAAACACACACACACACATATGCATGCATTCACCCCACTCATACGTGACGTCATGTGCAGCAGGTGCCTGCGTGGGGATACAGTGTGTGTGTGTTTGTGTGTGTGTGTATGTGTGTGTGTGCACGCCTTTGGGTTGTTTGCCGTGTTTACACATAACAGTGCGATCGTCAGTGTGAGTGTATCACGCATCAGGGGAACTGGGAAACAGCGAGCGCTAAGAGGAGCTGGTGATGTCACTCAGTCATAACCAAGGAAAGTGTTGTGCAATACCTGCGTCACTCTGCACCGGGACAGCAGCAGGTCGAAGCCGGCCGCCGGCTGGTCCACCTCTAAACAACATCTGTCACCCGGAGGCTGCGGTCAGCACCGAGCTGCTGGGTAGTCAAGGCCCGGCGGCCGAGAGGAGCTGGAAAGCACCGAGCGCTCCAGATAACCCGATGACTGTTGGAGCCACTTGAGATGACCGAATACTGTGGTATGTTTGGAGAGGGAAGTAACACAAGCCCAGATTCAGCCGGTCTTCCTGTAGCACACACGTGCACACACACACACACGTGCACACACACACACTCACACACACACACGTGCACACACACACACTCACACACACACACATGCACACACACACACGTGCACACACACACACTCACACAGAAAGATCAGATCACAGTGTAAATGATCACGTGTTCATTTTTCTTTGATGGATCTTCGGCCAATCAGAGCTCAGACGTCTTGCACAGGTGAAATGAAGTGATTATTGTTCTGTCTTTAAAAAGAGCTGATCCCTGATCTGCCCCCGCTGCCCAGGCAGAGGAGCCTCGATGGGGGGGGGGGGGGGGGGGGAACACGACTTCACCACCTTAAATAAACACGACATCAAGTTCACCTGATTCTTCTCGCTGCCTCCTGGAAGCAGAAGAAGAACAGAGAGCAACGACTGAAGTGCAAGTTCTGATTCATCCTCTTGTGTGAAGTTCAGGCTCTGAAACGAACTGAAGTACTGAAGTCCAAACTCTGAAGGTCATTTCTGTGCAGAGCAAACTGAACCTGCGTCTCAGGAGCCGCATCCTTCAGAGGCTTCATCTGAAGACTGTCCCACTTTGAGGGCTCCTTCACAGCCTTCCCCCCCCCCGGAGAGACGAAGGTGGACGACCTTTCCCAGGATGAGTTGATGGTTCAAGAAACGAGAGTCTGATGCTTGAGTGTCACACGTCACCTCAAACTAAACAGCTCTGACGATGAAATGAGTCAAATGTTTAAATGAAGTTTTCTTCTTCGTTTCGTTGCTCTGACGTTTTCAGTGAATCTGACTCTTCACTCTCCTCCACGTTGTTTCTTGTCAATCTTTCCTCTGATGTCTTTTTGAACCAGTTTCCATCTGTCACACTTTCATCAGATGTCTGATGATAGTCACTGACACTCGAGCTCGACACAGGAAATAAAGACTTTGGATCGTTGCTCAGAGAATCAGAGTCTGAGACGTCTGCTCAGACTCTGACTGAGAACATGAGGATCGATAAGAGAGTTCAGGGACAGAAGAAGAGTCGACAGTATTTGTGGACACTGCCCCCATGTGGATCCCAGCAGCAGAGGAGGGTCCTCACTGCTTCTGAGGATTTAACATCTGATAATGAAACAAGTGTGAAATCTAAAAGATGTGGTGAATAAAGCAAATATCACATTTCTTCATGGTCACGATGAATTACACTGAGTCAAACTGCTGAGGAAACAAATCTGCTTTATATAAGTTTGACATTTCTTTAAATTACAATTTCAGTTTGTTGAGAAGATTCTTTACCAATTATATTAAGATTAGGATGAAAACATGGTGTGATAACGGTTATGATAGTTTGGTATGGTATATGTTGTGGTATATGTTGTGGTATATGTTGTGGTATATGTTGTGGTGTATGTTGTGGTGTATGTTGTGGTATATGTTGTGGTGTATGTTATGGTTTGGTGTATGTTGTGGTTTGGTGTATGTTGTGTCCCACTGTGTTTCGGTGCGTCACAGTAACACAGGTCTTCTTGTTTGAGAACACTCACCGGAGGAGAACGAGCTGTTAAATCCTTTTCCTCTGCACATTTCTAACGTGTGATTCAGCTCTGAGCTCCACACACCCACTGATTCACCCTCATGTTCAGAAGGTTGATCCTTCAGCACAGGAACATAGACGCAGCATGAAGAAGAGGAGGAGGAAACATCCCTGATCTTCATCGTGTCCCGTCCCATGAACATGTTTGACATCAGGTCTCTGCTGATGAAGCTCTGGAGGAGACAGGACATCAGTGGGTTAATGTCTCAGAGACGTCAGATGAAGTCTCTGCCAGTGGGCTTCATGTTCCAACTGGAACCACCTCAGATGATCAGGTTGATCCTCGTTAACGTTTCACTTTATTTCACATGAAGCTGCAGCTCCACTCGTCTGAATCTCACAAGCAACAGTTCTCACCGACGCAGAAAGAGGAGAGGAGAGGAGTCACATTGAGTCTGGATGAGGAGATGATGGAGGAGAGCACGTTAGATCCTGGACTGTGATGCTGTTACACAGGTCGTGATGAAGATCACCACTTCATCATCTTCATCAAGTTCAAATGTCTGTTTGTGTATCTGGAGAATTATTGTGTGTTCATTAAAATACAGTTGAGAACAAACTGTTTAATGTTTGTGTGAAATGATCCGACGCTGAACCTGTGGCTGAGTTTCACTAATCACACACACACACACACACACAGACACACACACACAGACACACACACACACACACACTCACACACACACACACACACACACAGATCACGAGACGCTGGTAGGTTTAACTGGATGCTTCCTGTGACTCACGGCTCTGGACCCTCGGACTCATCCTGCAGGAATCCAGGGGACTTTCACCACGTGGAGAACTTGTTGCTGTTGGAACGAGGAACACGGAGCAATGTTTGTGTCACAGACGTTTGTGAATGAACACACACACACACACACATGCTCACACACACACACACACACCCTCCCTCACACACACATGCTCACACACACACACAGACACGCACACGCACACACCCACATCTATTATATCCCTACAATTCACATAATGTTTTACTCAGTAGCTGCTGCAGGTTAAGATTTTATAAAGAAAGTTTATGATATTAGATATTTAATCATTTTATTTATCATACTTATTTATACATCAGTCTCTTTACTGTTTGCTCTTTGCACCCTCAACTTGTGTTTAATTATATTTTATTGAAGAACTTTATTTTATACTTCCTGTGTTTGTTTTTATAGTTTTACTATATAGTTTTTTATTGTTAATATTCTTCAGTGCAGTTTGAGATGACAATGAAAATAAAGTTTTAAATCTCTAATCACAAGACGTTTTATTGTCAATACAATATAAAAAAAAGTTACACTAATTATTAAATATGATGATGTATTTGACTTATTAACATTTGTGATGTGACTGAGTAAAATTAAGTCAATATTTAAACTCTAGTTTATAATTGAATTTCAATTATAAACTATAAACTCTCTTTTCTAGTTGATAGAAGTTGTGACATGACTCTGATAATAAATATATAGCAGCATTAAATATTTAGCTCCAACTAAATGAGCTGAAAGTGTAACTCTGCCTCGTTCACATTAAATAAATTAACAAACACTACACAGAAATAAATAAAAAGAAATACATGTTTCTAAGAGGAATATATATATTTATATATATATATAATTAGAGTTTCAGACGTCCTGTCAGATACCTTCTGTTTTAACGCTGCTTTCAGAAACTTTCCCCTAAAAACCAACACTTCCATAAATCACTATGATTTCCTCTGAAAGCACTTGATCGGGGGGGTTTCTCTACGTCCACTTCCTGTGCTAAAATACTCGCATGTGTTTTCTCTGTCAACTCCAGAGTGAGTCACTGAGTTAAGAGTAAAAACAAATATGAACGGAATAAATATGAGCTGAGTCACAAGTGACTAAGACATGAGGAACACACCTTCAGCTTTGATGTGTGCGTGTGCGTGCGTGCGTGTGCGTGTGTGTGTGTGTGCGTGTGTGTGTGTGTGTGTGTGTGTGTGTGTGTGTGTGTTACAAATACAAGTTAGCTTCCATCTCTCTCATAACTACAGTGACATCTGCTGGCTCCTGGTTAAACTGGTTCTTGTGAATGAGAATCCAGTTTTCAGACGTGAACTGAAGTCAGGACATGTTCCTGAAATGTTCTGCAGGTTCTGTACGTGAGAACGTGAACGTCCGAGTCAGCAGCTCCAGATGTTCTCTGGAACTTTTCCTGTAAAATGTGTGTAACGTGTCCGAGTGAGTCCATGTGAGGAAACAGCAGGACAATGTGTGGAAGCTCCAGTGAGCGAGTGGACGTGTTGATGAGGTTTCTAACACGTGACGGACGTGAAACTGGAAGAACACAAAGGTCCAGACTCTATGTGAAGAGTTTTCTGAACATTAGAGCAATTAAACCTCTTCTCTCATTAAAATGATCAACCTGAATATGTATGACAGTAAAATAAATGTTGATGGATGAAAACAGGCCCTGGAGTCCAGCTGTGTTTCTCTGTCTCTCATGTAGAAACGTTCCTCTTGGTATTTTCTGAAATGTCACCTCCTCCCTGTTGTCACTGTAGAAGGTTCAGTCAGAGGTAACCATGGAAACCTGTCGGCTCCGTTGAAACCCTGAACATTTAAAAGCATCATGAACAAACGTGTGTCAGACATGTTCAGACTGAGGCGGTGTCGCTCACTCGCAGCCTCCTGTGGTTGTGATGAGGGAATAAACTGAGTGAGTTCAGGAGCTGGAGCAGAGGAACGACCCCACGCTCAGGACTCAGAGTCACAGACCGAGCTCAGGGAACCATCACTCGGAGGAAAGAGATCGAGGTGAAGGGAAACGTTGTTGAACGATTCTGAAATAAAGAACAGAAAGATGTTTTAATCAGGTTATTGTTCACGCAGCTCACAGCCAGTGAATCTAACTCCGTGCTCTGCTGTTCAGGTGAGAGGAGGCTCAGCAGCGTCGCTCCTCACGTCTCCAGGTTTTTAATTTGTGTTTCTATGTGACACAGATGTTTCCTTCAGTGAATCACAGCTGGACACCAGGGCCTGTTTTAAACTGGGGCTTTTTGCAAACTGCATTTTTCAATTTCATTTTATGGTTGTTTGGAAAAGTGTTGTTGAAGCATTTAATGAAACATTCTGCTCATCTTCAGCTTGATAAGTTATTACTGTAAAATGTTCAGAAAACATCTCTGTCCTTTGCTGCAGCTCCTCTGTTCAGCCTCTGTCTCAAACACCTGGTTTGAGCTCCTGTCTCTTTAAGAGAAAACACCGAACATATTCCAGAACAGCGACGATCAAGATGTGACGGAACCAGAAGAAAAACACGTTCATGAGCTGAATAGTTGTGTGTCTGTGTGTGTGTGTGTGTGCGTGTGTGTGAGCAGTTTAAAGACGGACGAACACTGATGTTCTAGATCTTATCTTGAAAACACTGGAGAAGAAGCACGTGCACGATGGGTGGACGTGCTTCCTCTAAACTAATCTGATGAAATCTCTTAATTATTAAATGAGTCAGTTTCATCCTTTCACTGCCGGAGGAAGGAAGCGTCGCCTGTTCCTCTTTCACAAACCGACAAACGGTCACACTTCCCCTTCTCGTCTCCAGGGAACCGAAGCTTCAGCAGGTCGTTTGAATCTTGTGCAGCAGCATCAGGAAACCGAGCCTCGCGGTTTAATGACCTCACAGGAGGGTCGGACCTGGAGCTGATCACAGACACAAACATCACATCAGTGTTTGATTCCTCACAGCTGCTCCGGTCTAGATGTTAGTTTTGCATTCAGATGAAAACAGTTCCCCCGCGGAGTGATGCATCATGGGGATGTTTAATGAGGCGTTGTGTGTTTGTGGTGCTGAAGGGATCAGACCGCAGCCGACAGCCGTGGACTTCACACGGCGTGAGATCAGGACACGGAACAACAGGCAGCTCTGAATGATGTGCACGAAAAAACCAGGGGGCACGGAGAAGATGAGAAATCCGGATGTTTCCCTTTGAACCGAACACGACCAGCGAACGAGAAACTGAGCTGCTGCAGTTCTGCTGTCGACCCACTTGGCAGCGTCAGAACTTCCCCTGCTGCAAATGAGACGACCAACTGAGAAGGACAGACGGGAAGCGTCCAGCTCGGCTGTGAGGGAGGAGAGATGCAGATTCTTCTTCTGTGTAACGATGTAACTCGCATTGCACGAGTGGTTTGAAGTAAATGATCTGATTCGTCCTCTGGGGAACATGAACGTCAGTCAAACGAACAACCGGTGGCAGATGAGGACGTGGGCGGATCAGGATTTAGACAAAGTTGTGCTTTGTGTTTCTTGTTTGTTGCGTGACATTGTAATAATGATCTTCTTTTGAATAAATATAGATGACACCCTGAAGATTTAACCGTTTGTCTGTGTCGTTGGCTCGTGTGCACATTAAACTGTAGTTTCTGTAATTAAGTCTAATTATGAAGTTATTACTGAGTCTCCTTATTAACCTTAAATAACAAATTAGTTAATTAAAAAAAATAAGACGCGTTCTTTCTAAATGATTCGTACATTTTCTCTAGTTGCAAAGAGCCAAAACAAATTCAGAGGTTTGGAAGTCGTGGAGTTTGTGTCACTCAGAACTCAAACCTGCGTCAAGGCCCAAAGGTCGAGCTGCACTAGAATTCACACTCATCAATATCAACAGATCCATGAATGATTCTCTGTGAGATCAGAGAAAATGGAAATAAACACAAGGTTAAAGAACGTGAACAAATAAAACCTCCTGGGATCAGTGATGAAGTTTAACTGGTTTTCTTTGGTTAATGTTCCATGATTTTATGTTTTGGGGGAATATGAGTTATTTCATATTCCTGCTGACAAACAAACCAACGGAAGGTGAAAGAACAAGTGAGAATAATCCTCCTGAAGAAGTGGAGTCGAGCTGCAGATGTAAATAAAGACAGTTTTTGTTTATTGACGCATAAAACATCCTTCAAACAATAAACCCATTCGAGGTTAAAGTCTCTGTACAACGCTTACTAAGCAGTTTATTTATATAGAAAACGTATGAGGGGCCGAGTTTAAAATCACACAGCTCCTTCAAATTTAATGGCAGGTACTCTGGAAAAAAAAAATTACAGCATTCCATCAACAAATATTCTCAAGCAATAAATATGCATTTTATAAATAGTGTAAATTTACATCAAAATAAAAAACACAACTGAAAGTTCACTCTTTTTGTCTGTGTGCAACCCTTTGTATCTGTGACTTGGCTGTTTGTCTCTGTGTGGTTTCCTCTGTCGCACCCGGACGTCGCCGAGCACTCAGCGAAATGAAGTTTAACTGATTCCAAAAGAAAAGGAAAGTGGGTGAAATGTTGTGAAGAAATGTGTCACTCAACTTTTCACATTACAAAACAGTTCTTAAATGTTTTCCTGACTGAGGAGGTGTCGGACAGAAACACCCGCTATGCTAATGACTCGTCTGATGGGGGGGGGGGGGGGACCAAGCTCTGGTGTCACACCCACAAACAGAATCACGAAAAATGGAAAAAGAAAATGATCAAGTCAGTAGTCTTTGTGTTGAAACTTAATATGTACAAAACTTTATTTCATCATTTTTCCTCTGGGATGTGTGTGTGTGTGTGTGTGTGTGTGTGTGTGTGTGTGTGTGTGTGTGTGTGTGTGTGTGTGTGAGCGTGTGATTTCTAATGAAGTCCAGCAGTAGAACAGTCTGGTCAAGACGACAGAAGGAGCTGCCGTCCCCCTCCAGGCCACCGGGGGGAGGCACACCCCTCTGGGCAGGTTGCATAGACACACAGCTTTCACGCAGCTGCCTTATGGGATCGCTACAGAGCGCAGTTGGAGGACTGCCGGCTTAACTTCCTGAATATCAGAGACAAAGAAACGTTTCCGGAGAAGGTTCCGGTAAAAGTCCGATGTGGTTCGTCCTCTTAGCATCAAGAGGAAGAAGGGAGGGGGCTCGCCTGCGGAGAGAAGAAGAACAAACGGAGCTCGTGAAACGTTCACATCCTTCAGGTTTAAAACACACACTGTAAATAAAGATGGACAACACGTCTCCCATCGTCCAGAAACATTGTGGACACGACTGCTGCCATCTTGAGCCAATCACGTCATCAGGAGTCAGAGTTGAGTCATAATGTCGAGGTCCTGTCGATACACAAGCTCGACCAATCACGAGTCAGGCTCAGCTGCCAACCTGATCTTATATCTGATTAAAACCAGACTCATCAGAAACATGAACACTTCATCTTGAACTGCCTGAAATCACAGAAACCACTAATGTGCAGTTTGATTTCTTTAGTTTGGTCCAGGTCCCGTCTGCTGACACGGACGATCAGGCTGCAATCTATTACTTTCATTAATCAAATGATATTTTCTTGATTAGATTTGTTTCCCACAAAGATCTCAACACGTCTCCTCTCATGTCTGTTCACAAATCAAAGATTCACTTTGTCCTCAGGAGCAAAGAAACCGAATCAATTATCAAAAACAGTTGGCAGTGAATTTAGCTGTCGATTACTGATTGGTTAATTGTTGCCGCCCTAATGGAGGAGGTGTGGTTTATGACCTATGCTGCAGACAGCCACCAGGAGGCGACGGAGAAGCTTCACCGTCATGTCGTCCATCTTTATTCAGTCTTTGATTCAAACCGAGTCCTGGGATCTGACTCATGTTTGACGTTCCTGTGTCGGATACTTACGAGTGTGAACTGGTCGTAAACCTGCATGAGGTCATCGTTCTTGTACTGCTCCAGCACCACAAAGTTGTCCAGGTTAGTGCTCCCCCTGCGGGCGCAGTCCTGGCAGTGCACCACGTACGTCTTCCTGCTGTTGCTCTCGCTGGTGACGAACAGGAGGTCGAACACCTCCACCTGAGCACAGGAGAGACAGAGGAGTGAGGAACAGGAAGCCGAGCGGCAGCAGAGGGGAAGTGAGAAGGTTCGGCTGGTACCTCGCAGATGCTGCAGTAGTGCGCCGGCTCGTTCTGCGTCCTCCCGTGCCAAACCAGTTCCTTCCCAGCAGCCAATAGCAGTTCCCGCTGCATCTGACACTGCTTCAGAGTCCGTAACAAACAATACCTGACGCGCAGAAACACAGAACACGGGTGAGTTCACAGAAACACACAAAACCAACACAGGAGCCCCAGGGGAGGTTTGGAGGAGGTGGGATTCTCACTTGATCATCTCAAAGAGCCGGTGGTCGGACACTTTGATGTTCCGGGCCATGTTCCAGGAGAGGTGGATCATGGGAACGATGGACTTGACGCTCTGCAGCTTGTTCCACTCGTAACGCTCCACGGCCAGTTTGTACTGATGAGCTGAGGAAACACGGAGAAACTCGTTTCGGGTTTGTGTTGACGAGGCCGACGGACTCTTCACTGCTTGTAAGAAGGTTTAAGTGACGGAGCGACACTGAAGCAGATCACAGCAGTTTGTCATTGACAATAATATTATGAGAATGAAAAGAAGAACGAAGAAGATGTTTACTGGCTTTATTGGTTTTGCATAAAAATAAGTTTAGGAAAACGGCAATGATTTGAAATTAAAGCCAAATGTTTAAACGATCAAATGTTAAAAAGTTGAGTGAACTCTAAGAAAACCCTCAAGTTTTAGAGTTTTTATTTAGCGCCTAAAGTCTTCATGATAACACAGGTCACAGAAACATTGGCCTCATGTTTTAAAGCTACTTTCCATATTCATCTCAGTATATTAATCCCAATATGAAACATAACAGCAAAATGAGTGATTGGAGCAGTTGAGACCAAACTTTCTGACGGTTTTAAAGACCAAACTGGTGAAATCTTTAAAAAAAACTCGAGATCCATAGGTTTACTTTATCACAGCACATCCTTCAGGTCTAACTCGGCTCCTGTCCTCACCTGTGAGGGGCCCGACGTTCCAGGCGATGTTGTTGCACCAGCCGATGGCCTGAACCCAGTGGACGGTGCCGGTGTTGAGCCACACCAGGTCTCCTGGACGCTGGATGAAGCGATAGACGGGCACGTTGGTCTCGTACAGGTCCTCCAGGTTCGGCCACCAAGAACCCATCAGGAAGTTGATGTTGTTCCTGTAAAGAGGAGACGGAGGATTCAGCATCACATCCCAAGTTCGGCTGAGAAACTTACTGAAAAGTTACTGGTGACGTACTTTTCACAGAAGTCGTTGATGACGCCCCAGTAGGGTTCGGGCACAGCGAACCACTCACAGTCACCAGGACCGATGTTGATGTTGACCGAGCAGAAGTTGTTGTTCTCTTGATGACCTGCAAAGACGAGATTTTACTAACCGAGTAAGAAAAGGCGACAGCAGTGGTTGTGTGCTCGTGTGTGTTTGTGCTACCTGGCGTCCGGCTCCCTGGCACCTTCATGTAGAGCTGCACGGTGTTCATGCCCAGGATGGTGTGACCCACGTGGCTGAGCAGGTTACCGGCCGACACCACCCGGGAAAACGCCGGAAGCTTCGCCAGCTCCTGAAGCTGCTGTTTCCACCTGTGACGGTTTACGTGTTAGTTACGTTCAAAAACAACATTTAAAAAGACGTGCGATGGTTCATTCTGCATCTGATAGTTCACTCACTTCTTTTCATCCGAGAGGTCGATGTTGGTGCCAAACTTGAGGTGTTTGAACTGACCTTTCCGCCGCCGCATCGCACTGAGTCATGAGAGAATGATGAAGTTAGTGCGAGAAAAAAAAAAATGAAATCTGGAAAAAATGAATCAAATGACAAACGAGATGTTACCTGTCTGAGGAACCTGCCTCTGCTTCAATCTCCTTCTTCTTCTCGTTCTCCTCCTGTCACAAAAATCACAAAATTGTTGAAAGTGTTAAGCTGGAAGTAAATTTATTCATCGATCACAGAAGTTTTAATAGAACTCCAGTTGCACATGAGTGTCTGTGCATCCGTCTGTACTGACCCGTAGAGACTCCTGGAAAGACGAGGCCTGGTACTGGGCGTATTTGATGATGGTGGTGTGCGAGCGGCTGCTCTCGCAGCGCCACATCTTCCTGCTGCCGCTGGGGTCCCAGTTCTCATCGTTGGGCTGAGCTAACTGGGTCCGCACCTCCACCAGATGGTCGGGGTTGGCCTCCACCAACGTCTTGGTGGAGAACAGGCCCAAGTCTGCAAGTGAGGGATGGAGAGACATTTACTACCCAAAACAATTATTTTCAACTGTTTTTTGCATGATCTATTTTCATAGGAGAACCCCCCCCCCCCCCCCACCACTGTCAACGTCACAGCGACGTTAGAGGAAGCAGGTTGTGGCTGTTTTTTCTTATTATAAAATAAAACTTCCTACAAAGTAAAAGCAACAAGTCTCTCAGATTAAACTCACATTATGAGCAGATGTTCTCTGAACAGCAAACACGTGCAGTAACGTTTCCCACTTGCAGGTGGTGCTGTTGTCATACATGTCAAACTCATCCACAGAACACACACACATATACATACATGCACACACACTCTCATGAACACACAATCACAGACACACCCACAGAGCCACGTGAGGAGAGTAACATCCAGTTCCTGCTGCTGCCGTGTCAGAAAGAGCTCAATAACTAAATAATAACTAAATAAAAACAAGAACAATAAAAGTGAAGTGGTTGTGAAGCACTTCAGCGAAGTGGAGTGGGCGTTCCTCCGCCTCTTACCCAGTTTGAGAGCTCCGGCCAGGCCTCTGATGACGGTGACTGGGTTCGAGGGGTTGGTGCAGAACTGATGGAGCGGCGGGAAGAAGGCGTCCCGCTTGTTTTCGAGCTGCAGGTCAGAGAGGAGACACAGGATTGGTCAGGGAATGAGGACCGACTCCAGACTTAGAGGGAGAATCAACTCTCTTCTCCTCCCACACTTTGCTGTACGTACATATATACTGGGCGTCGGAGGGTTGAGTTTGTCCTTTGGCAGCGGAGGAGACGGCGGGCGAGGGGGACGCGGCGGGGGACACTTGTCCAGGAGGACGCTGTTCGTCGACAGGCCGTTCTTCCCCAGGTACCTGCAGCATGAGGTGAAACCAGGTCAAATCAGACAAACAGCTCCACGTGCACAGACGTTATGGATCAACTTTTACTTTATTCAGAAGCACTTTGAGACAAACGTCAGTCGTAGCCGAACTTTTAGAGCGAATCAAAGGCTTTGGGATATAATCAGAGCTTCAGCAACGTATCCGTCCACTTACAAAGCTTCGTTCAGAGCTTCTGCAGATTCATTGAGTTCAACTCGAGACGTCTTTAGGCCACAGACAGACAAACTTAGAACTTGTTTCACAGCCAAACAAGCACAGAATGAAAAAGATCAATGAAAACCAGACGTAACTATATGCAACAACCATTCTTGATATCATCCTCAATAAAATAATTTACCCTGACAAGCAGGAGAATGATGAATAAATGTATCAATGGACGAAAGCAAAACAAGACCTAATTATGCAGAAAGCCACTTACAGATTTTATTAAATATTATAAGTTTACTAGCCAGTTTTGGTCTAAAAAATAGAATAAGAGTAAAATAATGCCTACAATAGCAGTAAAATATGTGAGACCATTGATAAAGTCCATATAATACCTTTAAGACACTTGAAGTAAACCATCGTTGCTTTTTAAGACTTTTAAACAGCTGGAGAATGAAACACGTCTTGTTCTGAGTTCATGTGAAGAATCGACATCGTTCAAACCAGAACAGATTCTTTGCTCCAACTGAAAAATTCAACTTGCACCACTTGAAAAAAACTAAGTGATCTGCTTTCATTGTGGTTCATGATTTACAAGCAAACAATGTGAAGACTTTAAATTGACTTGAGTGGTCACAGATTTCTACAGCTCTGTTTCAAATTCATCATGTGACTCGACTGCTCGTAATCGTCTTCTGAAAAATATGATGTGAAAGTAAAGTCAGAGTCAAAATCCAAGAAATTCAAACACAGCCAAAGGTCAAATGAATCACCGGCTGAGACAAAGAACGGTATTTATGTGTTTATCACAACAAGATGAGGATGGATCCCTCCAGCCTCAGCACAGTCACTCACAGCTGAACTAAAGAACCAACACATTACTCACTTCTACACATTACTCACTTCTACACATTACTCACTTCTACACATTACTCACTTCTACACATTACTCACTTCTGAATGTTTGTGCTGCTTCGTAACGAGCAGTCTGAACACATCCATTCACACTCGATACCTCAGCTTCTGATTGGTTCATTGTTTGCTGTAATCTGTTTATATCACAACCACAGCGAGTACACACTACTTTGAGTTGATTTTAAACAAAAAAAAAAAACAGCATTCACCACCTCACATGTATTTATCCCCCCCCTCACCCCCTCACCTGCAGGCTTTGAGGACTTCACTGGAGCTGGGGTAGATGGAGAACGAGGACCAGGGTGCCAGACCAGCAGGGGTGCTGTGTTTATGAGCTCCTCCAGGAGGCTCCACCTTCACGGGGCTCTGGGAGTCCTCCAGCCCCGTCCCATTGAGCGTGGGCCCCTGGCTGTTGGTGGCGGACGGGCTGTTAAGGCAGGAGAGGCTGTTGGTGGCGTGAGGGTCTGCAGAGCGAGGAGAGGGTGTAGCAGTGGCCGACGGTGGCGAGGATGCCGCTGAAAGCTCCGATGTCTTCTTGGCGGCACCGTGGAGACCCGGGTGGACGTTGTTGATTTTCTCTGAGGAAGGCCCTCCGTGGTTACTGTAGTTATTGTTGTCGTCATTACTGGTAGTATTGGCTTTTCCCTTTAGCAAGGCTGAGAGCTGAGGATTGTCTGAACTGAGCACGCCGGGGGCAGGAGAGCCAGGCTGAGACGGGCCGGTGGAGCTGTCCGTCACCCGCGGCTGGACGTGATTAGTCAATCCCTGCGCGGGGGTTGTGCTGGGACTAAGAGGTGTCCCTGCAGAATGCCTGACGGCGGCCTCCGGACCTGATGGCACAGTAGCAGCGGAGGTGCTGCTGCCGTTGCTGCCCCCTGAAGGCGTGGTGTCTTTGGTGTGGACCCCTGAGGTAGTAGCGGAGTGGGGAGGCGAGGAAAAGTGGTTGGGTGTGGTCTGGGGGGAGGTGGGGGACAACGAGGAGGCTGAGGAGGAGGCAGTGCAGAGCCCAGAGGAATGTCCAACCTGATTCAGAATGCCAGAGGAAGAGAACGAGGTCTGAGGGGAGGAGGAGGAGGAAGAGAAAGGGGGTTCTCCATTGGGACCCGCCGAATGTGAACCTGGACCTTTTTGAAGCCCCTGGACAGAGAGGACGAGACATTATTCATAGTTTGTTTCAATACATTTCCATTAAAAAGAAGAAAGATATACAGACACATCAGCATAAGAACCACGTGGTACCTGAGTGGTAGTGTTGCGCTGCTGGCTCCTCCATGTCTCGTCTGCGTGACTGGGACTACTGGTAGTGCTGCTGGTGCTGGGGTGACTGGCGGCTGTGCAGTTGTGAGGTAGAGAGTTCTGCTGCGGGTAAGGCACGTTTCCGTTGCTCGCGCCGCCACCTCCAAGTCCCAGGGTGTGATTTCTGTCCAGGTGTCCCAGCGGCCCCACCGACGGACTTGAAGAGCAGGATCCGTTGGCTGTGGCCGGGGGGGCCGTGTGGTTGAGAGGGGAGGCGCGGGGGAGGTCTGCGTGGTGGTGAGAGGGATCGGCCGACGGGCCGTTGGGGAGGCTGGGCCGCGGCTGGCCACCCGCCGCCGCCTGCTGCCTCGCCTGAGAGAGAGAAGAGGACAGATTCAGATCAAACTCTGCTTTCACTGTGGTTCTGTGGCGTCGGGGGGGCGAGTGCTCACCTGCTGCTGATGTTGCTGCATGAGAGTGAACTGGTTCTCCAGCTGTTCCAGCATCTGCACCTGGGGGGGCTTGAGGTTCGCTCGGTTGGTCCGCAGGTGATCCAGGAGCTGCAGGTTTCACAGGAGCGTGGTTACATACAAATCATGATCCTGGTTCTCATCAAAGGCTGAAAGGAGCTCGTCTGTTGTATTTTCATTTTTATCTTTCAATTTTGTATTACTGGCGTTGTGGTTAAAGTTAAATAAAGTTAAATTTTTTTTATTTTAAAAGTTAAATTCTAACTTAGCAATGGGTAAGTGTTGTGTAAGGCAAAACCAAAACATGGAGGAAAATCATTTCCTTTTCCTTCCAGTAAAAATGTCGTTAAAATGCCTTTGCACATGGAAACAATTATTTTAATCTTAAAACAAAGGATTTTACAAACAAATACATTTGGTTTGGTTTATTATGAATTCTGTTCTTTTATTACATGTTTTGGTTAAAAAAAGATTTGTATAAAAGCTTAACTTGACATAAAGGAGTCAGAAAATGTCCCCAAAAATGTATCTCAAAGAAAATCTGTGCTTTAATCAATAATCCATCAGGAACAAATTGGGCTCCTGACATCAGAGAGACCTCGGACTGATCCAGGATCTGCAGCAGGGAACTAATTAATCTGATGACATTTTATCTTGTCATCAAGATGAAAATGAATTTCTGAGAAGGGTCAAGTTACAGTGGTTATCGAAAGAAACCGGTTCTGAGTTTTAATGTAGGAATACATGGAAACCAGCTACTACATCAGATGGTGAGGATCATACGGACGTGCTGCTCTTCCTCACCTGGAGCTTCTGTGGCGTCAGGTACCAGCTGGGGATCGGCTGTTGACTGGTGCTGTTGGCCCACGAGTCTGCGACACTCTGAAGGTGAGACAGAAAGAAAAGGTCTGAGCCAGCGCTTTGTATCATCCAGTGGAAACGTGGCGTTACTGTTCTCAGCCGTACCTTCGCTGGGCTGGCAGTGCGCTTCCTCTTGGCTGGGCTGGCCTGTGGGTCTGTGTGATTACTGGCCGACTGGCCTCCCTCCCCCTTGCAGGCCTAACAAATCCAGCACAGAGACACAGTTTGTGACGAGTCGCTGAACCAACAACCCTCAGCAGAGCTTCAAGTCATTCACACAAACACTAAACGAGCCCTGATGACGTGATTCAAAAGGGAAAAAACAGCCACAAATTCAAACTTTTCTGCAAAAAAACAAAAACACCGTAAACTCACTACATTGACATGCAAAACGATCTGAGCATTTAAATATCACATGTCTGAAAATACTCTGATTAAAATGTGTTTTAATTGTGATCACCTTAATCTAACTGGTTGATTAAGGTGATTAGGTCATAATCAGAGTATTCATGCTGCGCTTAAGATGAGACATAATGAATAAATAGGGGTTCTTAGACGTGCAGACCAAAATATTCTGTTTCCAATTCATAAAACTGTGTCTGTGTTTCCAGATAAAAACACTTCCCACCTGCAGCAAGTGAAGGTAAAAGCCTAAAACCTGCTTCTACAGGTTAGAGGTTTGGGTTTGGTGGATCACAGATCGAGCAGATTCACTGAAATGATTCATAGCCAAAAGAGGATGATGTCACTAGAGTAGCCAGAGCTGCATGAGACGACCAAATAAAAGTGATGTGTTGATGGGGGTGAGGGTGGGGGGGTGGGGGGGGTGTCGGCCTTCAGACTTCATGTGCACGTCTGAGATTTGTCTCATTTTCAAACGAGGGATTTGACAAATACAAAAGATAATTTAAACAAGAAAACTGGAAATACATGCGTTGATGCTTCTTAACGTGATGCAGCCATTAAGCGTTTTCAGCCTCGCAGTTTGCCAAGTGTTGCATCGACTCTTTTGAGTTATGGGACAGAATGAGTAGCTTTGCAGCATCACTTAATTATCTTAAAACTTATCTTGTTGGACCAAGACTATGAAGGTCAACTATTCTCCAGTAATAGATTACAGCAATATACTGTCGGGCCTCGCTCCAACTCCCTCAGACTGTTTCCTCTTTATGTTCCAGTCCTCAGCTTCATGCTCGAGGAATGAGTGGACACCAGAATTATGGAAAGACCAGTTTTTTTTCTGATAAAGATAAAAACCCCTGAAGGTGTCGGAGCGAGGCCTCGGCTTTAACAGCTCTTATAGATTTATTGTTCAGAAAGTTTCCAAGAGGCCGGAGACTCTTGCATAAGCTGGATCTCACCTGCTGTGCCTGTGCAGTGTTCAAGGCCCCCTGCCTGGACGTGAGCTCAGCAGGAATGGGTAGGCTCCATGCCTCCTCAATACTAGGAAGCATTTTACTCTTATTCTGCAGACTACCTGGCTGTAGGTTACACAACTGAGCCTAGGAGAAATTGTGTAAGACACAAACTTTAGTGCTGAACTTTGGTTGAACAGGAAAGTCACTACAGAACTACGGTGGCGTTTTAGGCAACTGTATACAGAATAAAACAGAAATGTAAAATGCAATGAAAGTATGCTTTGCAATTACCAGTGAGAGATATGTGTTTCAAGACATCAATATGAATCATTATTCATATCTCGGTGGTCAGAAATCAAAATGACAAAAGCACAATCTGCATTTAAACAGCCGATTGCTTTGGCAATGCTTGGCAATAAAACACAGCACTTATCGACACACGTACTACACAACATCTAACACACGGGGGAAGGGTGCTGGGTAACAACTGGTGTGAGCGCCGGCCCTACCTGCAGCAGTTTGATGCGTTGTGTGAGTGCGGCCGTGTTGAGGCAGGCCCTGCTGCGCGTGGCGTTCAGGTAGCACTTGATAGCGTCGTGCGGCTGGCCGCAGGATTCATACAGCGTGCCCAGGTCCATCCAGGCAGCGGCGTGGCTATGGTCCAGTTGAACAGCGCAGATGTAGGCCTGCAGTGCATCCATAGGCTGGTTCTGCTGCTGGTACAGCACCCTGGAGCAGAGGCACAGAGGGGGGGGGTTTCTTGCCATTCTCCAGGACTTTGCTTCATATCTTTCCGAGCTATCTCAGGCTCCCAGAGGACACGACCCACCCTTCATACATCTATTTATATCCTTCCTCGCCCTCCTACTGCTCCGTTATCTCCCCTCTCCCATGTCCTCTGTCGCACTGCAGCTGCTGCGTCTCCGAGGTTTCCTGAGAGCCACGAGGCCACGAACACTAAACACCCCGGGTCAGATGAGCTGTTATAAACCAGCTATTTCTCCCTCCCTCGGACTCTACAGATGTTAACCTCTCTCTGCTTGTGACCCCTCAGTTTAACAACCCAATACAAATTCTGCTCTTACCCTATGGAGCACCACGTGTCAGCACTGGCCTCCGACTTGTCAATGGACTGGCGGTAAGAGATGAAGGCATCCTGCACCTTCCCAATACTGGAGTAGCACCTGAGAAGGGAGAAGTGGAATCATCAGCTCTCCAGTGAAGTCACAAAGAGACAATACAACTTTATTGCACTGACATGAATTCTTATATTTGTAAATCATACCCTGGGCCATCTGTCAAGCTGACAGCTGAGAATTTACTAATGTCGACAAGATCATTTCACACCACACACTTGATTTCCTTTTGGGAAACATTTACTTTGTTAGAACTCTGACTACAGCATCACTTTAACGAGCTGGTGTCCTTAACAAGCAACAGCTGCACTGTTAAAGGTCCCTCAGGCCACACACACACACACACACACACACACACAGTGTTGTAACACTGGAAAGTGTCTGGACATTTTCTGGAGATTGTTCTTCACTAGAGAATAGAGAAGCGATTCACAGGCCAATGAATCTATTTGTATTCTTCCAGTTTCACGTCCGATGTGCGTCGCTGTGAATTGGGACATTCTCGAGCTGTATGAACTCATGAACTCACTCGGACATGTTCTGGGCTTTTTACAAAACGGAAGTGGTAGGAAAAGATCCAGGTCTGAAAACGGCTTTAAAACAGGTGGAGGTATTGAAAAGGTCGGATGTCAGATTTCATGTGTAGGTTCATAAACTGATGTTGTGCAGCTCATTGGAGAAAGGTAATTCTTGTTCATCAGGATGTTCAGGCTGAAGCAGGTCGGTGTAAACGGCTGATATCACATCAACACTAACATACAGACAGATTGTTACTGCTCAGGATGTAGCCAAGCCTCGCTAACACCTAAAAGGACGCCGTGGACCTCGGGGGGGGGGGGGCGCCTGTCAATCCGCTCCAGTGCCTGAGAGCATTCAGTCTGTGTATTTGCCCCCAGGAGAAACAGCAGCTCAGAAACAGGAGTATGTGGCGTGGATCACGTGCCTCCACTTGGCCTGTCGAGCTTTTATCACCCCCGAGTTCATTCAAGCAACAAAAAACTCATGTAGCCAAGATGACTATCGTAGCACAAGGGCAGATGGCTCTTAGTTAAACAAACAGTCGAACCAGGACTCGCACAAGTGTCCGGTTGGTGTCTAGCGATGTAAAAACACACAAAACACTCAACCTTGTTCATCTTACCTGCCGAGAAAGTACCAGGACTGGCCAGAGTTCGGGTCGGCTTCTAAAGACTTCTGCAGACACTGGATAGCATAGCTGTCCTTGGTGCCTTTATCCCCGAGCTGCTCCACCGTGTGATGCATCCAGCCTGGAGGAGCAGAGCAGAGCGATCAGGGAGCACATCGAACATCTGTAACTAAAACAGCTGCTCCTGAAAGAAGCCGTCACGGGGAGAACACAGCAGCGTGGAGGGGAATCGGGTGAAACAGAAAGAGAAGAGTCGAGGACCTGAATCCTCCAATCAGAGGATAAGACGTCTGTCTCGTGTGCAAATGGACGAGACTCAAAGAAAACAAATGGCGTGTCCCCTCAAAGCCGTCTAATGAAGAAGGAAGGAATACGAGAGGCAGACAAAGAGGGGGGAGGGGGTGTTCACACACACTAACGCATACACGCAATTTACAACAAATCACAGGCGACCTCCGCACCATCCTGTACACCTGTGACAAACTCCACAGGTCACCATGACAACCCCAGCGAGTTAGACTGGGAATGGTTTTACAACTGGGTGAGTGGGTGGGTGGGGGGGGGGGGGGGGGGGGGGGAGTCGTCTGCACTGCGGAGAGCTAGAAAATGGAAATCTCTCTCTCTGCGTTCACACAGAAACATGTCTGATGACTAACATTCACCCACAGTGGGACACTAAAGACACAGTCAAAGTTAATATTAACATAATCGACCTTTCTCAAAACACATTTTACAAGCTTGTGAAAAAGAAATCAAATCCCCACATGATAAATGCAGGTTGTTCTAACCGAGAGTGACACATTCAACCCTGGAAACAAATTCACTTGATCGGTACGAAGTGAGAATCATGTGATCTCACTGTGATGTGGAGGAACGACAGACAGCTGATGGGATTTCATAGAAAGACGACACTATACCTTAATAATATCATTACAAAGACAACCAACTCCAGGAACCCACAGTGAGTGAAGAGCCTAAAATCCAGCTACACAACTATCACCACAACCTTCACTGCGCTGACACACAACTGGATCTACTACGTCCAACTTCTGCTGAGCAGCTCAAACATCCAGTGGGTTTTCTACGAGTGTCAGATCCTATTTTCTAAAAACTAAATTATAAAACTGGTTAATCTTCTAGACACTTTATGTGGAGTCACTTGTCCAGTTATTGAAGCAAATGCATTTCTAGATTAGGCATCCAACTAATAATTATTATTGATTATTTCGTCAGTTGTGTCAGAAAGTAGAACACAGTGTCCTCTCAGGTTTCAATGAGGATTGAAACCTGTGTTTTCATTTGACCAATAGACCAAAGCCAGGAAATGTTCAGTTTATTATTATACTTCGACAAAGAAAAGCCTCAAATTTAAACACTTGAGAAGCCAGAACCAGCCTGTTTGTCTATGAATAGATTATTAAAGATGTACATTTATTTAATGATTGACTAATTATTTCATTGAATAGTTGTTGCAGCTCTATTCTGAATTATCTAAAAACATGGCCATCGAACAGATGAGCTGATCTTTCAGCCTCAGAACTAACTGAGCGATGTCGTGAACAGTTTCCAGTAAACTGTTGCTCTCACCAGGAACCATTATAGATATTACAGATCTGATATTACAGATCTGATGGACTAAACCTGTCCATAGTCAGATGAGGTTCTTACTGTTACATATCAGCACATGTCAGGCCATCTTCATCATACTGCTTCATATTTGCAACAGAGCCATTTTCAACGGTTGTGTGAATAAAATTCTAACTTTTAAATTCCCTCCAATCCAGTGCGACATCACAATGTTTCTGTGGCTCTGATTAATCAACTCTGATCCTCACAAGTACACCCACGCGACATCATTCTCAATTTGTGTGCACGTGCCTGCACCAGCCCCGTGTGGGGGAAGGGAACGAGGGGAACACAATGCTCTTCTGCTTGCAACACACACACACGCACACACTCACTCACACACAGACACACACAGGGGAAAACAGGTAGAAAGTTGCTAGACACTGATTTTTGTGACCTGAGAATGAATTTCACTGAATAAAGTTCACAGCCCGATGCAAACACAACCACCAGCAGTATGAAAGTAGTTTGCATGATCATCTCATTGCCACACAAAGTACTAAATGAACCGAAGTGATTAGATGCTGAGGTTCTGACCCGTCGCACTGCGAGTATGAAGACAACGAGCAGGAGTCACTCACCCAGTTGTTGCAGTGTTGTCGCCTTCACCTGCGCAGGAAGATTTTCCGTCTGCAACAGACTTTCATACGCTTCTTTCGCCGCTCTGTATTTCTTCTGTGAGACGGAATGACAGGGGGAGGAAAACCGAAAAGAAGGAGGGAGAGACGGAGAGGTTGTTTGAGCCAGACAGGACGGTCCAGTGTGTTTTATGGTTCGAACTGGACAGACACAAAGAGTCTAAAGACCTCCTCACACTCGTAATGACCAGCCAGACGAGCACACACACACACGGGGGAGGGTCAGCGTGGAAGAGGACAGGCCAGACTCAACACGTCTGGCAGCTTTAAGTGTTTCTGCTGCACTCCTCTGTCTGTGTGTGCATGTGTGTGTGCATGTGTGTGTGCATGTGCATGTGTGTGTGCATGTGTGTGTCCACTGC
This sequence comes from Hippoglossus hippoglossus, assembly GCF_009819705.1. Lineage (NCBI taxonomy): Eukaryota > Metazoa > Chordata > Actinopteri > Pleuronectiformes > Pleuronectidae > Hippoglossus > Hippoglossus hippoglossus. The sequence continues at coordinate 1,295,159 of NC_047171.1, read as the reverse complement.
AGCACACGCTTTGTGTTTTGGGGAAACCTGAGCTGCCTGGTCTAAGGTGAGGCCACTGTTTGTTTTAACTTGGCGACCTTATTGACCTGCAGTCTGTAAATAGTACGTGGAGAGGTGTGTGTCCTTGTGAGCGTGTGTATGTACGTGTGTGTGTGTGTGTGTGTGTGTGTGCAGACTTGGGCAGTAAGCCAGACAAAATTACTTGGTTTCAAATGAGGTGAATCTTACAATAAAACGCCTCATTTCAATCCTCTCACTCGGGGATTTGTCGACACACCTGTCGAGCTGCAGTAACTCCACGAGCTAGCATCTGCTGCTAGCCTGCGTGTGAGGAGTGTGTATCCACAGCCTGTGTGAGGAGTGTGTATCCACAGCCTGTGTGAGGAGTGTGTATCCACAGCCTGCGTGAGGAGTGTGTATCCACAGCCTGCGTGAGGAGTGTGTATCCACAGCCTGTGTGAGGAGTGTGTATCCACAGCCTGCGTGAGGAGCAGTGCTCACTTAGCTTTAGTCCTAAGAAAATGTGTTAACGTTCATCACTGACACGTTCAACACATTTCTGTCATGTGTTTTTAAATAACTGAACTAACTTTGTAGAAATAATCATTGTTTCTGTCGACTAAATTAACACAAGTAAAGTGTTAATGAGACATCTGTGATGTGTAGTAACAGAAAACATCCTGGGCTACACTTCTACGCTGCACTGCTCACACATAACCCACTAACACACACATAACCCACTAACACACACATAACCCACTAACGCACACATAACCCACTAACGCACACTGGTAACACATAACCCACTAACGCACACTGGTCACACATAACCCACTAACACACACTGGTCACACATAACCCACTAACGCACACTGGTCACACATAACCCACTAACACACACTGGTCACACATAACCCACTAACACACACTGGTCACACATAACCCACTAACGCACACTGGTCACACATAACCCACTAACACACACTGGTCACACATAACCCACTAACGCACACTGGTCACACATAACCCACTAACACACACATAACCCACTAACGCACACTGGTCACACATAACCCACTAACACACACTGCTCACACATAACCCACTAACGCACACATAACCCACTAATGCACACTGGTCACACATAACCCACTAACACACACTGCTCACACATAACCCACTAACGCACACTGGTAACACATAACCCACTAACGCACACTGGTCACACATAACCCACTAACACACACTGGTCACACATAACCCACTAACGCACACTGGTCACACATAACCCACTAACACACACATAACCCACTAACGCACACATAACCCACTAACGCACACATAACCCACTAACGCACACTGGTCACACATAACCCACTAACACACACTGGTCACACATAACCCACTAACGCACACTGGTCACACATAACCCACTAACGCACACTGGTCACACATAACCCACTAACGCACACTGGTAACACATAACCCACTAACGCACACTGGTAACACATAACCCACTAACACACACTGGTCACACATAACCCACTAACGCACACTGGTCACACATAACCCACTAACGCACACTGGTCACACATAACCCACTAACGCACACTGGTCACACATAACCCACTAACACACACTGGTCACACATAACCCACTAACGCACACTGGTCACACATAACCCACTAACACACACACACACTGGTCACACATAACCCACTAACGCACACATAACCCACTAACGCACACTGGTCACACATAACCCACTAACGCACACTGGTCACACATAACCCACTAACACACACACTGGTAACACATAACCCACTAACACACACAGGTCACACATAACCCACTAACACACACTGCTCACACATAACCCACTAACACACACACTGTCAATGATCTCTTATCAGCTCAAGTCTTCTCACCACCCCCATCACACACACACAGACACACACAGTCTGGCATTGGACTTCCTGTCTACACACAATAAAGACACCTCGGGTTACGCGCTGACACTTGGGACGTATAAATGACAGAGGGTCTGAGTGGTTCCTTCCTGCTACGACTAATGATTGTCACGAAGCCGAAGCAGAGCCAGACAACAGCCACAGCTGATCATCTGTTCGACTCCTGATTCATTTAAAGCCACTCGGCTTGAGAGACCCTGCAGAAGAGGAAATCCTCTGAAGCCGTGTTTTATCTTCAGACTCCAGTTGGGAGTGAAATGACGGCTGAAACTTTAGTTGCTGTCACACTTTACAATATGTTGTTTTGATATCAGGAAATAGCAGACGGACGAACCACAGTGGCAACAAGTAGCTTTTCTTTTTAACCGTATTCGTTTGTTTGTCAGCAGGATTACACAAAAACTACTCTACACAAATCCAGGGAACTCGGTTGGGCCAAGAGAGAACTCATTATAATTTGGATCCAAACAAATATGTGGATGTGGTGACTTTAGATGTGGTTTCTTAAGGACTGTTTGGTTTGGCAGAGGTATGAACTGTACTGTAAGGTTTGTCATTAATGAATTGAATAACAGATGCTATCAAAGAAACCACAGCATCAGCAGTGTGTTGTTGCTAACATGCAGCCCCTCAGTTACACTGTGAGAGAACAGGGCGTCTGCAGGCGGAGTCAAAATGATCCTGAAGCCTGGTTTAAGGTCAAACAGTTGCATTAGACTAACACAAACATTTAAATAGAAATGATAACTGCAGAAAAGATGACTTCTTACCTGGATCTCATACAAATGAGCAATGTGAAACTGAACTGTGGAGAAAGAAGCAGAGGAGAGAATAATTAGGGTTTTTCTTGTCATATTAAAATCAGTGATATTACAGATTCATTCAGATGGGCAGACTGCAAACAGTATGGAAGACAGATGGGAGGGGGGGGCATTTTCCCCTGCGTGTACAAGTAATCTGAAAGCACAGCGAGTATGTGCTATGTGCTATGTGCTCGCTCGCTCTCCCTCGCTCTCCTTCTGCTGTCTCCTAGGCAACCCCAGTCTTGGGCAGAGTCAGCAGGGAAACGACAGCAGAGAGGAAAAATTACTCTGTAGGAATATTCCTGTGCCCTTTCAATATGTGCTTTCTGCCGCTACGTCTAATGTAAAGCTGTGTTGCGCGGCGCCACACGGCTGGTCTCTCTCCGTGTGGCGCTCTGGTCAGTACAGCGGGACAACTTACTTTCAGCTTTGGACAAAGTGCAGAGATTGGAGTCGATCAAAGCCAGCTGAAAATGCTGCGGAGAAAAGGAGAAGAACTTCATGAGGAACAAAAATTATCAGGTTAATAATACAAACAGTGATTTATTGGATGAATACATTGAATTCCTCTGGGTAATAACAGGTCTCAGACGATAAAGTAATAAATTACTGGAAAGTCCTGATGCTTCTAAGAAAACCGAAACTGCAGAAACCTGCTGTTTACTAAAAAAAAGCCCCGACAGATCTACAACACGCCATGAATGAACCCTGGTGACCGTAACTTGAGAGATGCATTGATAGCTGAGAGAGGGGGGGGGGGGGGGGGGGGGTGAACCATAGATATAGTCTCACTCAAACTGCTCCAGCCTCCCCACCTTCCTGCTGTCCAACCAGAGGACAAAGGCTCTGAAAAGAGACGCTGATATCTGGTTCTATTAACAGCGTCCTGTCCCATCACATGAACTTCAGACTGGGCTGCTGAGTAAGGCAGATGTGTGCATGGCTGCCAAGGCGTGGCACATAACTAACTCCATCAATATCTCCAACAATACAACAGATTAGAACATGAAGCTGTCACACAGCTGCACAGACCACTCTCTAGGGTTCCTCTTCCAGCCCTTCACCCCCCCCCCCCCGGGCTCCATACAGCTCCACTTCCCTCATGTGTAAGCAACCCTTATTTGACCTTATGCTTCATTAAACTCAGGCGTGCTGTCGTGCATATCACACATCAGCACATGGAGGGTGCCTGAGCTGAGTGAAAACAGTTAAACTCAAGGTGTCGGATCCTGTAAATGTGTTAAAGGAGCACTCGTGCACCCATAAGTGGCTTCAGGGCTCCCAGCTGGGAGCTGCACCGTGACCTGACCACGCTCTGCTTTTTAAAAAGGCTCCACCACTGCTTTTTATGTGGGTCAGTAAAACGTCCCGGACCTTCTGCAACCAGGAACTGCCCACGTGAGACCTATAGCACACAGTGAGGGAACAGACTGTGCTGCCGGTGCAGCCGGACTCCACCAGGCAACAGTAGTGGGGGGGGGGGGGGGGGGGGGGTTTTCAAGAGGGAAAACGCTGTAACCTTAAAGGCAAACACCAGATAACTGCAATCTAGGGCAGCTACACACAGATTCAGATAAAAATCAAGTACCATCCAGCTGGAGCTTTCTCAGCTTCACCCAGGGCCAGTGGGAGCGTCTCACACACACACACACACACACACACACACACACACACACACACACACACACACACACACACACACACACACACACACACACACACACACACACACACACACACACACACACACACACACACACACACACACACACACACACACACACACACACACACACACGACCCTTCTTAGAATAAACTCCCTCCTAAGCTATGAGCCACAAAATACCAAACTGGCAGAACGTCACACAACACACACACAGAAGAGCGTTACCTATACCGCTGGCAGATCACACTCCTGTTGGAGCCCCGCTGCATCCTCCTGTAGGTCTCTCCCTCCGTCTCCTCTATCCTTCCCTTCCTTCTTTCACACTTGCTCTAGCAGCAGGCAGATAATGCAGCAGGATTGTCAGCTTGGCATTCCACCTCCCTTCCCATGTCTCGCCTTCCTCTCTCTCTCTCTCTGCTATCTTTCTTACTCCCTCACTCTCTCTCCCCCTCTTCTTTCCTGGTGTCACTGATTACTATTCAGCAGACGGCTGCAGTGGAGAGTGCAGAGAGATGACACACAATACCTCAAAGCTGGAACAGGCAGGCTCAGACACCCCCCCACCACCTCCCCACCTTCGTTCTATCTCACCTCCTCGGCTCAAAGCTCCTCTCTACGGCTACACAGACAGTCGGCTTATCACCTTACAAATACACACTGCATGAATATGAACGCTCTAATCTAATTTCTCCTCCTCTCATTGGGTGTGAATTCAGCCAATCATTGGATTAGGTTATTGTGAGTCTTGTGGTTACAGCCCCACAGGTGAAAATACAAGTTAGATGCAGTTAAATGGTAAATTGCGGTGGCTGATTCCTAATTAGGTTACAGTTTATAATTAGAATACATTGTCAGCGTCACTTCACGCCTCAGCCTTCATAAATGGATATGCACTGCATATACATGCCGTTTTTTAAGATGTCAAAGCGATTTGTAATCCATGTCACATTCATACACACACTTATACGATGCAGCATCAGTTATAGGTTAAAATGTTGCTCAAGGGCACTTTGACACACTTTTTGTGGGATCAAACCAGGAAGCATGTGATTACAAGACGATAATATACAAGATACAAGCTGCATAACAAGTGTTTCTACCATCTCTTACTCCTCCTGCAGCATTTTCTAACAATTTCCTGTTTGTTCCTTTCTGTTTCCCCTCTCTCATTTCTCTCTTCTACCTTTATTCAATCTCTGCTCCTCTGAACGTGCACCCACCCCTCCCTGTAGATAACTGGGGCAGTCGAGAGAGAGAGAGAGAGGGAGAGAGAGAGAGAGAGAGAGAGAGAGAGAGAGAGAGAGAGAGAGAGAGTGAGTGTGTGTGCAATGAGCCATGCCTAAGAGGGAGGGGCACATCCAAGACAGAGTGAGGACGTGCAGCACGTGCAGCCGGCTTCAGCTCAACACTGAACCACCTCAATCATCAACAGGCACAGATGTATATCCAGCTCATCTTCTCACACACAGACACACACATTCCTAAACCGCCCATACAACTAACTTCTAAATATATAGAACTTGAATTAAGAGAACAAACAATTATTTTTTGCGTAAAATTAATAGAAATAATTGCCTAAACGCAGATGGATACTATGAACTATGAAAATCTCATATGTGCTCTATTGTCTAATCGTTATGCATCCGTCTCTAAATATTATCTGTCTAGAACCTAAATAATTCAGTTTTCCAGTGTCAGATCCAGCTTTGAATATATAAATACAGAATTAAAAAGAACATCAGTATTCACAAGACTGTATGAGAGTTTAAAAGTAAAATAGAATCCCTCCACAATGAGCTCACTGCGTTAACACCCACAGAACAAACCCTGTGACACCACGTCTGGAGCAGGACAAAGCCCAGGATCAGATAGCAGTCTGTCCCTAAAGGGAACCAGGACTCTCAGGACAATGGATCCATAGGCTGCCGGCAGACAGCTCTGCGTTACTCTCTGGACGTGTGCGGCTCACAGGTGTCAGAGAGGGTCGACAGGGTTCAACTCAGAGAGACGGGACAGACGAGCCACCAGCCTTTGTTGCTCCGAGGATGAAGGAGCTCAACTCTTTCTGACGACACATCAGGAGAACAATGCAGAGCAGAAGGAACGTAAAATGATTCTCCTGCGTTAACGTTGTGATCATTCACTGGACGACCACAGGTTGATGGATGAAGAGAGAATATATCATCATTCTTTGTCTGCGGGACAACTTTACAACCGGAATAAAAGGGTTGATAAAAGAGTAAGATGTGGTGGAATCCATCTTATACGAACGGTGTCCAGATCGGCTCCCTAAGCCCAAGTAAAACAAAAATACATATTCAATCACTATCACAGTATTTGGAACCATAAAGATTTACCTTTAAGCTCGACTCATAGTCTGTGTTGACTTTAAACATGAGTCCCAGCCTCAGATGAATCTCTTTAGCTCTGGAGAAGCTGGGGTCGATGTACAGCACCTCCTGGAACGCCTTGATTGACCTGGAAGAATAAATAAAAGAGACACAGTGAGTTCCATACAAATAATCCACCTGGTTACGATAGCGTCGTTCTCTCGTCAGTGGTGGTTACACAAACTCAAATATTATCATATGACTAAACACTGATAATATGGTGATAACTCCCTGTATGACTGACAACCTCTGCAATCACAGCAAATAATATTCCAAAAGAAAAAACCAGTAGGTGGTTTGAGATAAGGTTTGTTTTTGTTGCCATGGGAGCACACCTGAAAACACAACAACCAAATATATTTCAGTTAATATATGTAGATATATATATAAAATAATGTATAAAAATGAGCAGATAATATGCATGGAAACCTGCATGGAATCTTCAGGTGAGTTATCACCATACTCTGGATCGCAGTCAAACTCATTTACATGTAGCTCGTGGAACACAGGACAGAATCAGATTCATGATCTGACTAACGGGGACATGAGTGATGAGAGGATCATCAACAGATCATCAACAGATCATCAACAGGTCATCGAGAACAATTCACACGAGACCTCTGAAATAAAAAGTGCAAAGATGACCTATTTGTGCTTTGTATGGAGGACATTTGGGATTTTCATCATTAACCTCCAACCTAAAGATGATGGATGCCACCATAGTCTTATTGTCGTGCCACGGAGTTTCTCCAGAGTTGGTGTTTCACACTAGAAAGTCAGCAGAGTCTCACTCTGACATCACACAGACACATTGACAGTGTGTCACAGTCGGACAGACACTGGGAGAAGTCCCACAGCGTCAGAGGCCGTCAAAACATCCATTAAGATGTTACCACCCTCAACAGGCAGACAGACCTCAGTGTAACAACTGCCCTCTCTTCTCGCACATGAAAATGAACTGTGTGCGTGGTGTTTCACACAGATGTACCTGTGGAGGAGGGGGACGGATTGACCTGTGAACACACACAATTGATGCACAACGAAGGCAGGTGTCTGCTGAGGACTGTATTCTTGTCTATTCTTATCTTATCTATTATGTCACATGACAAGTGTTAGAAGTGTTCAGCTCATTATAAAAATGTGGCGGGCCGCCGTGGGGCTAGTTTCACAATCGCAGTGAATTATCTGCAAGTGCTGAAATGCTGCCTTCGTGTTAGCAGGGAATTTTCTACTGCTCGAAAAACAAACTACTCTACGGAGACAAGAGCAGATTAAAACAAACAAGTTTCCCATTGAAGTCACTCACTGTGTAGCTATGACAACAATGGCAACAGCATGAAGCCCTTTTTCTGTGCGAGACGGCAGAGCACTGAGCTCACTACTGACAGGGTGCACACAGACACACACACAGACACACACACCCAACACAACACACAGTGAACTCATTGCCCCCTTTCCCTCCGACTCATCTCCCTCCCTCTTTTATCTGGTCCCTCCCTCTCTCTTCCCTCCCTCACTGGCAGGATCCACAGTGAATGCTTGGAGAGCTCAGCTTTTCCCCGCGACAGGCTGTGACACAGCGTAGGACAGCAATGATGGACGACTCATCTTTAGAAAAGGGCATCGGACAGCAGGGAGACAACTGCTCATTTCTCCGAATGACACAGGCAAAAAAAAAAAACACAATGCCACTTCTTTATATTGATTCCATTTAATGTTCCAGTTGCGATTTTTCCGCAGAAATGATCCATTGTAGCCTCGTGTTTTCTCGGGTGAAGCTAGTTTTTGTAAAGACCATCACGCAGACTGGTCCAGTGTCTCCCCGAGTGAGCACCGCCTCGTCCCTGTGAAGTAACGTTCACCATTTGACAGCTCAGCATTCCTCTGGGCTTTGGGCTCAGGGTGACGTAATCCATCCTCGAGAGCCCAACATGACACCCTCCCTTCCCCCACTGTCACATTCCCCGGGCCGCGGAGATGGGGACACACAAACTTGGCAGTGGACGACACTGGAATCTTTCAGGGCCGTGGGTGAAGTAGAGGGGCAGCACTCGGCCAGCAGAGGTAAACAGGCTCTGTTCAGAAGCAGTGTGAACGGCCAGATACACCGGCCGCTGCAGGAGACAACGTCTTAACTGAGAAAAGGGATGATCGGTGAAGCTTAAGCTGCAGAACACAGTTCCAGCTACGATGTCCAAACGTGCAACTATCAGCTTTTATCCATGTCTCTATAAACGGACGGTTCACGTGAATATATGGAATATGTGGGCAAGAGTTTGGTTTGCTTTTCTAGTTTGAGCAGACTTTGGATTCCTGCAGGTCAACAGTCCGTGTGGAGAGGAAAAGAGGAGGAACACATTGACAGAAAGCATCATCTATCAGCTGTTTAATTTAACTGCATTCTCGTGTAGATGGCTTGATAAGCTGGGGGGGGGGGGGGGGGGGGGGGGGGGTCTCTAAGCTCCTCACGATTCTAATCAGAGGGCCACGACTCGATAAAACAATTATCAAGGCATCAAATGACTAGAGGTGTGCATCTTCACTAGCCTCATGATTTGTGCTTCTAAAAAGGTATTTCAGACTGTTACTGTTATTACAAGTGTGTAATTTACAAATTAAGGTTTTCAATTCAGAAATCAGAGGTAAGTCTACATCAGTGGTCAGTGCTCTCTACATTCATTCAGTTTAGACTCGTGTGCTGCATCTTTAGCCTTCACTGCATCAGCAGCTGCTTCACTCGGCTCCTCTGCTCTTTTCTAATCAGTCACTCTGAAGAACCTGCTGGATTAATATTCAGGTTCCTGGTCACTCCTTCTGCATCAATGAAGTTAAAGGCAGGAAAGTCTGACATGGTAAAAGACGACTGGACCTTTAATGCGAGTCTGTCCTGATCCTGAAGCAGCGGTGGTCATAATTATGCAGTAGCATCGTTTTTAAAAAATGAACGTAGTGGATTATGTTGTGTCTCTGCATCCATGCAGAGTCGTCCACATCACGATGCATCGCAGAAACGATTCACTTCCACACCTCTACTGAAGGGACGTTTGACTTGATAAAAGAATCAAGTCAGACTATAAACAGTGCACAGACAACGAAAGATAAGTGTTGGCCCTACAATCCACGGTCTACACCGGAAGCCACGAAATATTGGCCGTTGCCCACAAAGGCTAATTCATCAGACGATGGCCAAAGGGCTCAGAGATTGATCCATGTCCGACAGCTGATGGTCTACACCCGAAAACACTCGAAGCAACAAGCAGTTAAATAGAAAAGAAGAAAATTTAGCGAATAAATCTACAAGCACAGTATCCTGGAGAAACACAGGGCAATGGGCCCACTGGTCGTATCTTCCATTGAGGAGGCTGACGTGACCTGGACAAACATCACAGGACAACTGACGCGTCCCAACAGTAAAAATACTGGAGACACACTTTCCTTTTTTTGGACTTTCCCCACAAACATATTTAAATTCCTGCCCTCGCGGGTTCCAAGAGAGCAGACAAACACAGATAACACCAGGCCAACTGCTACAGCTAGAAATCCTGGAAAGTTGTATTTTTCCCTGCACAACTCTCGCATCTGCAGCGGCTCTCAAGAGAATATCAAAGATTCAAAAGCATCCACTGCACTCCGTGGTGGAACATTCAGTTCTCAAGATCTCCATATTAGAAACAATAGCACATTAGAGAAGAAATAGTAATAGCACAAGCAGTTAAATACAGAATCATTACTGATACAAGGTGGACAGCACTTGTGCGAAACTGGGCCAGAAGTATTCTGAAGCTAACTCTGCACTGAACACAGATGACATGTTCTCATTATACTTAATGTAAGAAGTGTGTATTCACCAAAATGTCCACAGAAAAGGAATAAAGTTGTTTTAAGCCACCACATCACATGAAGAAAACTGGCAGCCGCCGTGTGTGTAATGAAAAGCACTTACCACTGAGAAGCGTTGAAATGGAAGTAAACCATGCCGAGGCCGTATAAAAAGGCAGCATTCTAGGAAAACAAAAACAAGGAGTTAAAAAGGATTACAAGCAGCAACACGAACGTTCAGCACAATGTAATGAGTTGTGTTGACAGATATAACCTTGATTGTTTTTACACACACGGTTCATGATGGAAAATGAGGTAAAACACGTCTGTACCAAGTGATAAGTTGCACAACTATAATAAAGCACTTGGAGTTGTACATTTATGCAAGAAGCAATTTACTGGTAGAAGAAGCTGTTTAACTCTACAGGGGCCGATTGCTGCCCCCAGTGTAGGACTTGTCAACAAGTATAAGAATAGACATTTTCAAGATAGCACCAAGGAACTCTCCTTTTAAACATATCTTTAAGAAGGCTTTATGTCTTAAAGTGTCAGCTTTTGGGTATAATGACAATGCCATAATAATCAAGGCATTTTCCCTGTAAGGCATTATGGTCACTGGAGGCAATGTGACCCATCATAATACGAGATATGAGACGATCAATAAGCAAAAATCTGAATTAAATGATGCTGATGAAGACTAGAAGCTAAGATCAATCAATCACCACAAAAAGGACCTTATACTTTCAAAATCAGGGACTATGAACATGCATAAGATAAAACTACGACTAACGATTATAAATGATAAGATTGTTCAGAGCTGGTCTTTCATGAGACGTCACCAACGATAATGTGAAGTAGACGCAGTGAAACCTAATTAGCTTTTTCAAGCTTTCTCTGTTCACGTTTCAAATCGACTGTTTAACACACGTCACACATTATAAAAAGATTAGAGTGAGAAGAGTTCAGCCAACATGACTCACTGAACTTAAATCAATATAGTTTCATCATTGACACACCACACACACTTTCTACCCTTCCCGGTTAGTGGACGACCTGTAGCTTCTCCCGGTCGACCACACCAGTCTGGCCCTGGACAATAAGAGCTCTGCTTTTGGGCTCCAAACTCAGGCTATTTACATCACGGCTGCCACCAAGAGACGTCTGCCCCACATCATCATCCTCCTGCAGCGACTGGGAGCTCTCACCCCCCCCCCCCCCCCCCTCACGGTGCAGATCTGTAAAACCGAGGAGCCCCGAGCTGTCACATCTGATCACGCTCGAGCTCTTAGCACCTCCGTTTAATGGCCATTCAGTGAACCATCAAATCAAAGGGGCCTTTTCATCCACACTGACAGCACGGAGAGGGCCGGCTGGACACGGCCGTACAGCTGATTGGACAGTTTAAAACCCAACTAAAGGCAATCCAAACTAATAGTACTGAAATACGGTAACATTCACCGTGTTCGATTACGTTCTCGTAAGAACCGCTGGCAGCTGAGCTCGTTGGAAGGACAAACGCCGCGCCTTCAGCTAAGTTAAGCGAAAGTGATGTCATGTTCCAAGCTGGCTAGATATCAGGGGCAAACAAGGCCAACATTTATGGAGCGGCTTAATCAATTCATATATAGCTCATATATACCATATATAAATATCAGTGTATTAAAAGGACAGCTTTATAGACTACATCAGCTCATGGTTAAGCTCTCCCAGTGGCCAGCACCAAACAGTGGAGCATTTAGCAGATGAGTCCGATATTTCCCTCCGGAGTTCAGAGACCAAACACTTAAATACTGGATGTTACGATCATCAGGTGGAAACAAACACTGCTCGACATGAATGAACATGATGCTCTGCAACCACCTGGCATATAAATAACAAACTGTTAGCTTACAGGTTTGCGACATCAAATTAAAAGGTGGTGATATGTTGATAACTTGTTTCTGCAGCGCCGAGGGGGACAGAACAGTTAACTATTAAGATGTTGCTTTTCTTTTCTTTGTATAACTACTATACTCAGTAGTGCTACTTGTTGAACTTCGTGCTGGAGGTGTAAGATGAGGTGTAAATGCACATCAAGGGCTCATATAGACCGTGATAGCATCGCTCACTGAATCCCACACTGTGCAAGATGGGTCTAATAATATCTTTGTGGTAAAAAAATCTAGCACAACTCAACCAGCTTTGGTCTGAAAGCTGGCCCGTCAGCGTGGTTAGGCCCACACCTCTGCCAAGGCCCAGCAGTCCCCTGAAATTCAATCAGGTTGCACCAGATTTCACAGACTACGTTCACACAGCGGGTCCAAGTGGCCAGAATCTGATGTTTATCTCCCCTACGGAGCAGATCGGATTGTTTAATGACAGTGTGAACAGCACACATCACATGGAATCTGATCGTTTCATATCAGATTGTGGCCATTTTCATCTGCGGTTCTCAATCAGATAAAGATATGATTTTTTTTTTAATGCATCCTCAGTCTGAAAAGCCATGAGACCCGTATTGAAATTCAGTGGAGGGACAGTGAGGATTCAGACCTCATAAGTACTTGGGGTGACACGTCTGTACGAGCAAAACTCGAGGGGTCATATCCTAACCAATCAAGTTCACTTTGGAGTCTGATACTGGCCACATTTTAAAAAGGCTTGCAGCGTGAACGTAGTGATAGATAACAGATATATAAATGTGCCTTATTTTCACATCACAATGCATGAATTATTCTCTGAGAAAATTGTGGAAACTGTTGAAATCTCCCAATAAATCACAAGAAGGAGAAAAAAACATTTCCTGGATCCACACCAAACTGTCAAGGGTTCTTCCCTGACTCACACCACATCCTTCCACCCAGTTTGGTGAAAATCTGTTCAGATGTTTTTGGCTGTTTGCAGCCACAAAGAAACATCAAATGCAAAATTCTGCAAATTAAATCTAACGTACAACTGCTTCTTTTAGCGACAGCATTATGCTCCGATGTTTGTGTCCCGCAGCATTTCATGCTAGATTCTGAATGGTTTGTTTGGAAGTGTCGGTCGTAACTTCTGTCAGAATGTGGGATTAAATTCTACATGAACAATCTCTGGGCGTCTCATAATTTAGGATCCCCATTTTGGATCGACAAGGATTTTGAACAGTTCCTCTCACAACTTTCAACACTCGTCTGCAACACCTCAGAATTAGTAAAAGAACGCATGCAGGTCACATTGTTACTCTTCAGTTTAAAAAGAGAAAATATTGACCTCGTACAGAACGACACAGCAAAGGTTAGCTTATGAGTGTCCTTTGTAAATCTGACCATATAAAGGAAATCATTTGTGTTGCTTGGAGACACCAGCTCGTGTCCAACTGAGGACTCTCACCTCTGGCAGCCAACAATTGATTATTCAACTGTGCTTTTCTAGCAAACTTGTAATCGAGTCCACATCTGATGAGGAAATGCAAAAAATGGAAACTCTGCTTTGACCACAGCCTGACAGATCTTTAACTAACAGACGTCCTTTTGGGCCCATGCAGGCTATTCTGTATTAGCATGTATCACCATTTCACTTGTCATGCATCTCCGTGACCTTACATGCACTGAACTGAAGAGTGCTTCCATGTGTCGTACAGAAATCACAGACAGACAGTGTTGTGATGTGTGCAGCACTCTGTCAACACAACAACAGCACATTGCTTTACTCCACCCTGCATTGGAGTGTTTTCTATTGTTTGGCTCAATACATACACGAGAACAATGGATTTAAACTATAAGGTTACAGTGGTGAGTTTCAGTTTTAGAGTCTGATCATGTTCACATTCATAATCGCTTAAAAGCACATCAAAAAATTCCAGCAACGTGTCCCAGCAGCAGAAGAAAGAGAAGCAGACTTAAAGCAAAGGGCCTGTGACAAAGTAAGAAATGAATCAGGGAAGATACCAAGTGCTGATTGTTAAATGTCTCTGAAGGATGTTCAATGAAATATTTAACAGAAATTAGTTTTACACCTAAAACTGAGAGACCGAACACGGCCGCCTGTCTTCTGCAGTGATCCAGAACCAAGTGGAGCCAACAGCAGACAACACGAACTACAATTTACAACGTTGGAAAGAACAGAAGTTTCTTAAGTGGAAAGTGTTGCACATGTGTAGTGTTTTGCAAACTCACCTTCCAGTAGTCCGACTGTAAACTGAAGTACCTCTGGTAAGCAGATAATGCTGCGTGAATGAATATTATACAGAAAGGGAGAGACAGAGGGGGGGGGGGGGGGGGGGGGGGGGGGGGGGGGGGGATTAGAGACAATGCTCAAAACTCAACGTATTCAATTCATCTACACTGTCACTGGTAAATAAAGGGACTTTTCAAGACATGGACAAAAAGTGTAATCAGAACAACCCCGTCAGCAGGTCTTAGTGATGTTATATCAAGAATAGAAAGTAAAAACTACAACAACGCAGATTAAATGACTCCTCCAGGTATCAACGGATCCTGAGACACAGATTTCTGAGAAGGACGAACAGTAAGCGGCAGGAGGATTCACACACTGAGACTCTCACCTTTTTGATAATCCTCCAGCAGGAGGTTGAAGTGACCCAGCTGACAGAAAATGTCAGGGTCCACTTTCCCCTCTGCTTTCAGGATGAGGGCATCATAGCAGCTAACAGCCTGGAAGAGAAAACGATAACAGTGAAGGGTTCGAGCGGAGCGACGCAGCAGCACTGGAGAGTACTGAGCTAAACAGTTTGTACATCCTGTGCATATTACAGAAAAACTCCATGTTACAAAGAGACGGTCTCGTTCCAACGCGACCTTAACGCTGAGGCCGTTAGTTTGTGTTTATTAGAGGTGATGTTCAGATGCCGATGAGCCACCGAGCCAAAGCGTTGTCCGAGCCTTCAGGGGCCGTTTTGCATAGTACCAGCTGTACGCCCAAATATGGAGCTTGTCAGTCAGTATTTAAACAACGGCTAAACAAATTACTCTTGATGGCCGGTGAGGAGGAATGATTAGTGAGTGTGTCTGTGCCTGTGTGTATGCGCACGCACACTCATCTGTGCAACAAAGCAATTACGTTGGCTGCAATGTGTCATTACGGAGAAACAATTTAAGCACAGAAAAGGGGGTACTTTGCTCTTTTTATAGAACATCACCTTTAATGTATGCTCATCTTTCTGAGCTTGAGCTTTGACACAAATTTAAAACGGCTACAACTTAAACCTGCTAAAATGGTTTAGTGATGTTTTTGTCACAAGATTGGAAGAAGAGAATCGAAGAAGTGGGTGAAATGAAACTGTGGCAAACAGTTCTGCATGTTTTAACATTACGTTCTTGCAAAAGTCATTCTGAACTTAAGCCAGACTTGTTTTGTTTTTGTAGCATTAAGGTTGTCGTGTTTGTAACATGGCAGGCGATGCATTCATGTAGTTAGTTCTACAGAAGAAGATTAAGATCTCTCTCACACGTGGCACTGTAACATTGCTATGTTCAGTTATCTGGTTGAAGCAGTCAGCAACACTCTAATAAAACACCATATATTTGTGTCTTGTTTTGAGGAAGCAAGTAGCTTCTGATGTCCTGAATCGCACCGCTCTCCATCGAGCAGAGGAACAGTTACACACTTCAAGCATAAGCTGTTCTCAGACACGAACACCAGAGAATGTCCCCACAACGGGTCCAGAGTTTGTCTTTCACCCATAAACACAGCAGCAGGAGACGTGTTCACGACAACACAGACATGTTGCATTCAGGTGAGCGGAGAGTGGACAGAGGCCGGATGTAACATCCATTGTTCGTTGGTACTCATCACCAAAAAGTGTGATGCTCTACTTCCACATAAGATATTTGTATTCTGGTGTTTACTGTGACTGCTTCGTGTTGTAAACGTCATCGACACATCTCCTGCTGTTTACTCACATAGTCTCATTCGGACATTATCTGGAGTTTTAACGTCTCACTCTGACATTTGAGTTCTCACATGCAGCCCCTGCGGATAATGAGATTATACGGAGTTCAGTGCACGTCCCAAAGCAGCTTTGGTTGTGTTGCAAGTGTCCTAACAATGTCACGTCTATGATAAAACAAACTTTCAGAAAATGTTCTCTGGTTCCCGTCCAAAAAATTAGACAAATTTTGCATAATTTTGTGTTGGAGGGCCATTATTCAAATAAGTACATAGAATGAGTATTGTGCTAGTTTGAATTTAAAAAGCTGCTGCCTGTCACTTTGAGAGCTGCTGTGTTGTGTGAAAAGTCTTAACTTACAGATTCAACATCCAATCAGGATATTAACCTGACCACCTTTATCCCCCCACCCTCTTCTCATCTTTGTTCATGTTGACACAAAGAATCTCACACACACACACACACGTTTCCTAATGTCGACATCAAACACACACATCATACAGTGCTGCTCCGGCCCAGCTCCGGCCCAGCAGAGCCGCCTGCACCAGACACTTCCTCAGGACTGTACCAATGTGACCGTGTGGTTCCAACAGAGCCTCAGACTCGTGTTTAACACGGTGGAGTAGAGGATGTGAAGGAGATGTATCCCACCCCAGGTTCAGGAGACCTTACAGGGTCATGTAGAGGAACTGATATAACCTTTCTGCCTGGTGTGACGGTGTGAGCCTCCCTGTGCTGGACGGGTTCTCACTACAACAACAAACAGGGGCAGTAAGTGGCTGCATGTCTGGGCCTCGTGAGGAAGGAGCCTCCAATGAGACAACATCCACAGATGAACCTCCAGCCACATGTTGAGGAGGCAGGAGCACAGGCAGTAGCCCGGCTCCTGCGGCTGCACCGGGCGGCCGGCTCCTGCACCCCCGGCTCCGGGCTCAATGAGCCATCTTTGTTGTAAACACTGATCGCCTTCTGTCGCCGTATCTTTGTTTTCCCTGCGAACGGTGATTAGCTTAGCCGCCGCCGCTGCTGCTAGTTAGCTAGCAGACGTGTAGCTCGGGTTATGTTCTCCCCTGACCCGCCATCTTGGGGCCGCGTCCAGCAGCCATTATTTCAGGAGCCCTGAATGCACTTTGTGTGTTTGTTTGTCCCCGGACAGCTTCGGCCGAGCGGCCCCGGCTCCGTGTGAGAGAGGAGGGGGGGGGGGACCGCTGGACGGTTAGCCGCTACATGCTACCACCGGGGGCTGACGCACGACTCCGTACCGGGGCTGGGACCTCACATCGAACATTTCTGACAACTTGCTGCTTCTCCTCTGAATAAAGTGCATGTCGAGTCTCGCTGACACGTGTGGAAGTCCCACACAAACACACCGAGAGGGGCCGTTCACCTGGAGCCCGGAGCCCCGGCGCTCACTGCCGGTTAGTGCAGCGAATACAACCGGAGCTGGGGCATTAAAGTGGCTTCTACACACGTGTGCATCTGTTTATGGAGCCTGGGGATAATAACGTGCACCGACAACAACAGTGGACCCGGTGCTACCGCCTAGCACGGCTCCTCTCCCCCCCAACAGCTGGAGGTGTAAGCGGGGTGGAGATCCACATCACCCGCTGGGGCTGCCGCTGCTCCAGGCCCCGTGCATCCGATAAACACTGCCCACGGGTCGGTTCACTGTGAACGCTGCCCGGTAGTCACTAATAACCCGGGTCCTGAGTGCAGCGAGCCGCGGCTCCAGCCTCGAACTGCGGTTCTATCCGGGCTTGTGTGTGTGTGTCTGCAGCCGGGCAGCCCGGGTGTGCAGCCCCGGGCCAGGTCCTCGCTGGTGAGGGCAGATCGCGGAGGAGCGGGGGACTGGAGCCACACTGGGACTTACCTTTAACAGCAAGGCCTTCGTTCTGGCGCCATCTTCTTGAAGCCCGTGAAATCCAAACAGTGAACTGCAAGCAGAGGACAGACAACACAGGCTCCGTGTTACTCGGGGACATTCGCTGTTTGCAAACTGCTACAGACGCGCCGGGGAAACGGCAGAAAAGCAGCGGGCGAGGAGCGTCCCCACCGCGGCGGCTCTCACCTGTCCACCCCGGCCAGGCTCCGCTTCTCCGGCGCTGTTAGCTTCGGAAAGTCCTCTTCGATTTCGGTCGCTTTTCCCGACGCCATTTTCTCCTCGTCATTACCAGCAACGCCGAGACTCCGGGCAGCGGCGGAGGCGGCGGCGGCGGCGGGCGGCGACACTCCGCACGACTTCATGGGGGCGCGGCGGGAGGGTCGACGGGCACCGAGCAGCTCCGGGGGATCGCGATGAGACGGGGACGGGTCGCGCACCTTTCCAGGACTCGAACGGGGCGTAGCGCGATTCTTGCCAAATCCTCAAGGAAACGATCCCTTCAAAGCCGCGTCCGCAGCCGTCATCGCGGGTGGAAACACGGCGGCTCCTGCACCGACAGCGGCCGCATGAAGCTGCGGAGGCGCGCGGGTCCGGGGGTCGCGGCTATTTCATTAAATCTCAAACTTCGACCTGCGGCTCAAACTTGTTGTAATTGTGTCACACAGGCAGACGCACGCCGCCGCCGTCGACACGCCCTCCGCCGGAGCCCGGCCAATCGGCGGCCGGGCTCCGGCGTCACGTGAGCGTCTCCGGTTGATGTGTCGCGCGCACGCGGGTGAGCGCGCGCACGCACACAATCAGAGAGGGGCCCCCGCCCCGAGGCCCGCGATTGGACGCTGGCGCTGTATTATGATTACGTAACTGTGTTTCGAGGAAGCCCATTGGTCAGGAGAGCTGTCGTGTAAGTCTGGGCGGGGGGGGGCGGCTGTCAACGGTGTTTGTTGCAACGTTGCACAAATTCAGTAGTTTTTATTATAAAGATCGATAAAAAGATAAATAGATAAATAGATGTAGATAGAGAGAGATAGATGGATAGAGATAGAGAGATAGATACATGGATAGATTGATAGACAGATAGACAGACAGATTAATAGAGAGAGAGAGATACATACAGTAGACATATAGACAGATAGATAGATAGATAGATGGATGGATGGATGGATGGATAGAGAGATGGAGGGAGGGAGGGATAGACCACAGAGAGATAGAGAGATAGAGAGATGGATGGATAGAGAGATGGAGAGATGGAGGGAGGGAGGGATAGACCACAGAGATATAGAGAGATAGTCCCAAAAGTCCCTTCCATCAACCTGTGTGCTGTCCCCTCTGCTGCTGCCTCCAGGGCTGAGACCAATTAAGAGTTGATCAGCATCATGAGCCACACCTTGGTCCAGTGATCTCACCTGAACACAGGCACCAGTCACATCCTCTCACTCCACTACACTCTACATGATGGGAGTTTGGTTTCACAGCTTTTCCATGATTGTGTTTTATCTGTTTTCAATGCGTTTCTGCACCACATGAGTCGACTGCACATCACCCAGCCCTTTGTGAAGCAGCCAGAAAGGTAGACTCTGCCAAATGTTTGGTTTTTATTGTTTTACTTTTTACCTCCACCAAGGAGGTTATGTTTTCAACCCTGTCTGTCTGTTGGTTGGTTTTCAAGCAGGATAACACAAAAATAACTGAGCTGATTTTGTGAAGGAGTGGGACTTGGCCCAAGGTAGAACCCCTCAAAGTGTTGATGCAGATCCAGTTTTATCTTTCACTGTTTTTAACACTGTGAGATAGGACATATTCATTAACATGTCATAGAATAATAAATGAATCTTAAAAAAAAGGTAATAAGGTGCAGATCTAAATAATTCTGGATCTGGTGAACGTAAATGTGGGTTCATAAAACGCCTTGGTGGAGGTATGAGCTCTACTGAGTGCTGCTCTTGATATAAGCTGTGAACATATGTCATACAAAAACTAGTTTATAAGCCCCCCCCCCCCCCCCCCCCCCATCTATTTAGCAGCCAAATATTCCAAATGTATAGATATTGACCTGATGTAAACTCACTGTAACTTGTATCTATGTTCTGTATAATGTCTCAGTGACTCTTATAATGAAATTATCTTAGTTTATTTTAATATATCAATATATAGGATTTAACACTACACTCAATCCTAACTGTGGACACATTGGTATAGTTATCTTTATGTTTGAGCTTTTTAATATTCATATGTATTTGTCCTCTCTCTTTTTGACTTTTGTATGTATTTTAATCTATGTTGTGCTGTATTATATCTGGACCCTGACTCTGAATAATAAAATGTCATCACCACAGTATTGATGTTTATACTTGCTCCAAATTGTTCTTGTAACTGAATGCAAACATATTGAAATTATTATTACAATTATCAGTAATCAATAGTTGAAGTAGTATTGTTATTATTATAGTGTGTATATAATGATGTGTTCCTGTCCGTGGCTCTTTCTCTCTTCACTGTCTGGCCCTCATTAATATCATAGTGAGTATTGTAATTATTATTTTAGTGTGTATTATTATTATTATTATTATTATTATTATTATAATAGTGTGTTCCTCTGTCTTTCTCTCTTACGTCATTATTATTATTATAGTGTCTTATAATTATAGTGTGTATTATTATTATTATTATTATTATTATTATTATTATTACTATTATAGTCTGTCCCTCTGTCTTTCTCTCTTACGTCATTATTATTATTATAGTGTGTATTATTATTATTATTATAGTATTAATATTACAGTGTATTATTGTTATTATTATTATAGTCTGTCCCTCTGTGTCTCTTTCTCTCTCCCCGTCATGATTATTATAGTGTGTATTATTATTATTATAGTGTATTATCCTTATTATTATTATTATCATTATTGTTATTATTATTATCATTAAAGTGTGTCCCTCTCTCTCTTTCCGTCCTGATTATTAGTGTTTATTATTATTATTATAGTGTATTATCCTTATTATTATTATAGTGTATTATCCTTATTATTATTATTATTATTATTATTATTATTATTATCATCATTAAAGCGTGTCCCTCTCTTCCCGTCCTGATTATGTAAGTGACGTACATGAAGGCAGCTGAGGACAGAGCCGCTCTCTCTCCAAAATGGCGACTCGTGACAAGGGTAAGCAGCATCGTTAGCATCAGTAGCATCTTTAGCTGGAGCCTGTAAACCGAAGCTCTCTGGGTCTCTGCTGGACTCAGTGTCCACTGGACATCAGGGACACATCGGACTGTTTGTCCACTTGTGTCCGACACGTGCTGATCATCAAAACCCTGCAGACGTAGCGTGTGTTGCTAACTTCTCAACTCTAGCTTAGCTTGTATCTTCATGCTAACTTCTTGCTGGGCCTAAGAACTTTGATAAGTTGCGACCACAGGGAGGAACCGTTAGCTGCTTATGAAAAGGAAGCTAACCATAACTTAGACTGAACCAGGTTATCATTAACTAATACTGAGTGTTTCTATAAGTTATCATTAGCTGCTTCTGTAATGGAAGCTAACCATAACTTAGACTGAACCAGGTTATCAATAATCAATACTGTGTTTCTATAAGTTATCATTAGCTGCTTCTGTAAAGGAAGCTAACCATAACTTAGACTGAACCAGGTTATCATTAACTAATACTGAGTGTTTCTATAAGTTATCATTAGCTGCTTCTGTAATGGAAGCTAACGATAACTTAGTTGGACTGACCCAGGTTATTAATACTGAGTGTTTCTATAAGTTATCATTAGCTGCTTCTGTAAAGGAGGCTAACGATAACATAGTTAGACTGACCCAGGTTATCAATAATCAATACTGTGTTTCTATAAGTTATCGTTCGCTTCCATTACAGAAGCAGCTAACGATAACTAATAGAAACATGAGACTGACTCAGGTTATTAATACTGAGTGTTTCTATAAGTTATCATTAGCTGCTTCTGTAAAGGAGGCTAACGATAACATAGTTAGACTGACCCAGGTTATCAATAATCAATACTGTGTTTCTATAAGTTATCGTTCGCTTCCATTACAGAAGCAGCTAACGATAACTAATAGAAACATGAGACTGACTCAGGTTATTAATACTGAGTGTTTCTATAGGTTATCATTAGCTGCTTATGAAATGGAAGCTAACCATAACTTAGTTAGACTGACCCAGGTTATCATTAATCAATACTGAGTGTTTCTTTAAGTTATCGTTAGCTGCTTATGAAAAGGAAGCTAACGATAACCTATAGAAACATGAGACTGACTCAGGTTATTAATACTGAGTGTTTCTATAAGTCATCGTTAGCTTCCATTACAGCAGCAGCTGTGGTGATGCTGCCTTCACGGACAGTCCGTGCTGCAGAGCATCTCATCGGTTCTGTTGTTTTCTGATTTGTTTTTCTCGTCTGAACTAAAGTGGAGGAGGAGATTTACGACAAGGTCGTGGACCTGACGGAATACGCCAAGAGACAGAGATGGTGGAACCGCCTGTTTGGAAAGAACTCGGGGCCCCTGGCAGAGAAGTACTCTGTGGCCACACAGATCGCCATCGGGGGAGTGAGTGGATGGTAAATATCCTGCAGTGAGGAGCACGGTGCTGCCTTCAGGGGCCTTCATGTACTCTGCCACTGTTTACTGTTCACCTTTCTAAAGGTACCATGCTCATTGATTGTGTACTTGAGTCCAACATGCTCATTGTGCCACCTTTAGTCATACAGCCTAGTTTGTATCTGCACTACTCAGCAGATATTTAAATAACAGACGCACCAGAACACAAATGACCAGTAACAGCGATGTTGAGACGAGGCTTGTCCTGCTGATAAATATGTAAATCAGGTCTGTGGGCCTCACCTCAGACAAAAGCTGGAAAAAGCTGCCTTCTCCTCCCACCTAACTGTATTTATCTGCTTAGGTTCATTCAGTTCCTAGAAGTCTGTCGTTATGTTGTTTGATCCCATAAATGCCCAACAGTTTAGGAAAGGTTGTCTATTATTACAGTTTGCTGTCACTTCAGGCAGCAGGTTCTTAAAAGTTCTGTTCTTTACTAGTTTCTGACTAATAAGTTGTAAAAACTGCACAGTTCTCTTAAACTGTTAAATCTCTGAAGCTGCTGTCAGAAATGCACTGAACATTCTCCAGAGGGGCTGAAGGTGAGAAGCCTCCGGACTTTCTCTGGAGATTTCTGCTGCTACATTATATAATTGTGCAGTTGGATATCACACCAAACAGTTTTACATTGTTTTGATTGATGCCTTTTTGAATTTTCTGTAATATACTTTACATTTTCTGTAAAGCATATGTACAAACACACGTAATTTTTCATTTTAAAAGCAGTTGAAGTCATTTATGTTGGATTAACCTTCATGCACAGTCTCTTTATTTAATTCAGGTGTGCAGGATATCTCTTCCAGAAAGTGGGCAAAGTGGCAGCAACAGCTGTGGGGGGAGGTCTTCTGCTGCTGCAGGTATTCTTGAATAAAAAGATCGGATTCAAACCATTCAACAGAAGGAAAATCATTTTGAGTATCATCCATTTTTTTTATTTCTCTGACTCTTTCTCTAGATAGCAAACAATACTGGATACATCCAAGTGGACTGGAAGAGAGTAGAGAAGGATGTGAACACGGCTAAGAAACAGTTAAAGAAGGGCACCAAACACGCGGGTCCAGAGCTGAACACGTTTGTAGACAAGGTGAGAACCCAAAGTTGCATGTGTTGCTTTGTTTAGATTTTCAAACACTTGTTTTCTGTGATTAAACCGTTTTAAAACTTAAACATGCAGATCAATGACTGCACATTTTCTTCAAACAAATTATGACAAATGCGAAGACGCTGGACTTTAAGCCACACGGGACTTATTTCTCATTCAACTTGAAGTTTTATATCTTAAATGAATCTGCACCATTATGCTATGCAACCACGTACTGTCCCCTTGAAAGCTTTTACCTTTTTACATACATTTCTGGAGAATCAGGAAATAAATGCTTTTTGAATAAGAGCTGTCGATCTGGCATTAAACCGAGACGTGTTTTCTTTTCTTCAGTCCACAGAGTTTGTGAAGAAGAACATTGTGGTCACCAGTGGTTTCATCGGAGGGTTCCTGCTCGGCATGGCGTCTTAGGGCCAAAGAACAAGCATCTCCATATCTTTGATGTCATGATGGACTGTAGGGGGAAATAATAAATCATTGCTGGATGGGTTTAAGTGTTTTCGATAGCAAGCAACCGCTGTCAGATTTAGCTTGTAGCTACTTGTTCCTACATAAGCTGCACATTATTTCCTCTACTCTCATACTTGACCCTTCACGTGACAAGTCGATGGGATGTGAGACGTCTTCATTACACCTGAATAACTATCGTAAAATCCTCTGCTTTCCAGGCCAAATAATGAGAAATATGCAAAATGAATTTTAGAAAATGTTATTTATTTATTGTTATCAAAATGACATTTCACCAGCAGTAAGACTGCACTGTAATGCTGTTATCATGCACAGTGGCAGACGGTGCCCGTAACAATCAATGCAAAGCTCTTATATTTTTCAATTCCTTCATAATCAATCCACTTCAGCCATAAAACTGAACTTTATTCTTAAGTGCTGATAGATTGTGGGGATTGTTATGCCTCCCCTGCATCTCTTATTTTTTTTTATGTATTTTGTTCAGCTATAAATGTGTTTTCTGTATCGAAGGCTGCGGTTTGTCTCCTGTGTATGTTTGAACACGTTAAAAATAAAACGTTAAACTCAGTTTAATTGTTTCATCTTTTATTTTATGAAAGTGTGTGTGTGTGTGTGTATATGTAATGCTACAAACATGTTTTTACGTATGACCTGCAGTGTTGCACAACCTTAAAGGAAATTTGTTTTACTTATATTTGATGTGTTTCTTTGTATAAATTTAAAAACATGTTACTTCAGTTTTACAAGTTGGGTTAGGGGGTTTCTAGTTTTCTTTGGATGTTTCTAGCTTTTTTGTGTATATTATTATTTTAAAAACTGACGGCACCAGGCAGAGATGAGAGAACTAAGAATTTCATTGCATTGATAACTTATTTCTGCCTATGACAATAAAGCCTTTGAACTTTTAAACCTTTTAACATGTTCCCCTTTGAACCTTTAGAGCAGAGGTCAAAGAGCAGCAGCTTTAATAAAGTTAAAGCCATTGAAAACGCCACTAATGTACAAGAAGAAAGTTTCATACAGAAAACAACCGACTGGTTTTCAACTGCACCGACATGTCTTTACCGTTTCTACCTGGAACCTCCAACAATAAACAGGTAACTTATCTAATGTTTCATTTATTTCTCTAACTTCAGTTTAAGCCTCGGTTCAGAGCAAGCTAAGCTAACGTCCCAGATTCCAACGGCTGTAATTAGCTTAGCTCTCGGTTTCAACGGGCTGAAAACAGATGATAGACATTCTTCTATTAAAACACTTGTTCTTTGTCTGTAGATGAGATAAAGTTTTCCAAAACCTTCAAAGTTAGTTAATAAAAGCTAATGTACGTACTTCTGTACAGGCTAATATCACGTGATTCCATGTTCATGGTTTTTGACAAGTGGCAGCGTTTTTTGTCTTATTTGCACAAAATACAATTATTACTTAAGGTGATTTGTTCTCTTAGGAACTTTAACCCTGAGTTTAGCCAGAAGATGAAATACTTTGTTCTCTATTTGTCCTTTGTAATGTCAGAGCATAATGTGATTGTGTTGAAAGTAAACAGGACCTTGATAAGAAATGAAACCAGATATAAAAGAATACACTATTTAAAATAAGTTCTGTTTAACTTAAGAGTTTACAAAGTGCGTTGACAGCAAAACAAAAGGCAAATACAAGAGAAATAACAATCAGCAGGAAGCAAAGTGACAGAAAGGCCAGATATCAACATTGAGGAAAACCCACCATTAAAAACCAGAGGGACAGACAACGTCAATATTAATAGTTTTTATTATTTATCCTAAATGTTGATTGGGAAGCTGTCAAGATGTTTATTAAAAGTAAAGAGAGATGATGAACGATTAAGAGTTTCACCTCAAGTCATTTCCTCGGGCTTTGACGCACTATTTAAAATATGATTGTTCACGTTAGACTATAGTCTTTGAGATGGGGTCTTCCTCCTGTTCTACAGCTGGGGAAGAAGCGATTCCACAAGTCCCAGCATTTTGACTATACAAATGGACTCCCGATGATGGTGGGATACGAGAAGCCAGGCATCGGAGGAGAGCTGTTGATCGGCCAGAAGTTTAAACCCAATTGGTCGGGCTACCCCAGTAGAGAAGGCAATGATCTGGCATCATGGGTGGCCTTCGACAAACAGGTGAGGTGTCTGGAAATGGATCGGTTTAATCAAATTCCAGAATGTTGCTGTTATCAAAGATCTTTACAAAGCGATATTCAGCTAAAATGTGAAAATCCATGGTTTGCTTACTGTCTTTTGCATTATGCTGCTCTGTGTCCCCAGGTCCTGTGTTTTGAAGCGTACTTTGAAGAGGCTGTGCATGGGGTGCAGGGTGAGATGAACAAAGTCAGAGAGTGTAAGATCTACTTCTACCTGGAGGATGACACCATGCAGGTTGTGGAGCCAAACCTGAAGTACACCGCCTTGCCTCAAGGTGAGACTTGATAATCTGTTTGTGATGTCAACTGGCTGCGGGTCCATCACCCAACGATGAGCACTCCACTTTCTGTAACTCTGCGGATGCTGTTCTTTGTGGCAGGAATTTTTATTGGTCGTCAACGTGTGCCGCTGCCCCCCCCAGACGACGACCAGTTCTACAGCGCTTTCCACTTCAACATCAACCAACAGATGGTGCTCTTCTCCCGCACGTTCACCGTGACCAGCTGTGACTCTTTCACCAGGAACTTTCTCTCCAAACTTGGGGTGATTCTGAATGAACCTGCGACTGTGCCTGAGGACCCCTACAGCAAACTGCGGGAGCAGGTACACTGTCAATCAAGCAATCAATCAATCAATCAATCAATCAATCAAACACTATACGACTGTCATGATAATCACTTTATATGTGAAATGAGCTGTTTCACTTTTTTGATCAGGGGTAAAACTCAGACTTTCACCCGAATTTTATTATCTTTTTCAAGTAAGAGTTAAATAATTTAGTCGATAAACATTATTAATGTATATATTTATATAATATTTATGTTTTATATACAACATACAAAAGAGCTGCTGTCAGTTTTGGATCAAGTAATCATGAACTCAGTTTAACACGGCTTCCCTGCTGATGACACTGAAATACAAAGCACTGAAACATCCCCTTGAAGAAATAATTTCCAAAAACTAAACATTTAAAACCTCCTATGTGTGAAAGTATTGATATTAATATAGATTTCTTCTCTTTTCCCAGATTGAGACGATGAATCCCTACCGGCCTTTAGAGAGGCATGACACACTGAAGCAGTTCCTGGACTACGACCGCCAAGTCCTGCGCTTCCGCTGCTTCTGGGACGACACCGAGAGCATGTTCGGAGACACACAGGACTTCACCCTGCACTACTTCCTGTCTGACGACACCATCGAGATCCTGGGGGTTCCCGTCCCGAACTCTGGCAGAGATAACACGCCCAAGTTCCTGCGCCGCTGCAAGCTCCCCAAGGTGAGGCCCCTTGAGCAGCGGGAAAAGTTAGATATTTGACTTCAGGAGGGGAAGGAATAAAAAACACACTTCAAAATACACTTCACAGACAGTCACAGCATTGTATAACTTCTCAGAGGTGATGGGACATTTAAGGAAAGTAGCACAATATGCTTCACAGCTTGACTAATATATTTTTACATTATTTTAAAAAGTGTAGATGATGATTATTCCAAACCTTGCATTGCCTCTTTCTGGTTGGCTGGTTTCGTTTCATCTCTGTCTCACTGAGCCTTCATTCACTCTGACAGGGCGGCTGCAGCTCCCAGTCTCCCTCAAGCCGTTTGGCTTTCTCCTCCAGTTACTGACTGAAGCCTAATGCATGTTGAAAGACAGCCAGGCTCGATCGTGTGTGTGTGCGTGTGTGTGTGTGTGTGTGTGTGTGTGTGTGTGTGTGTTTTCAGTCCAGTAATTTTGTTTGTTCTGATGCCTTTTATTAAATGTCAGCCCTAAAGTTTAACTACAATCCACCATCCAGTGGGAAATCACCACGGCGTTAATGGCACATCACTTCTTTACCCCCCCTGTCTCTCTGCATCTGTGTTTTCATACAGACTGGTACATGAAATATAATCGTTTTGTGTGTCAGCCTCTTCCTTCACCTGCCTGTGTTGTTCTCTCTCTGTGCAGCACGGTCCGGCCCACATGAAGCTGCCTGGACACGTCACCGACCGCACGATGCTCAATGTCATTGACTCCAAGAGTCGAGGACAGCGCTTCATCCTGGACAGCACCAAAGTACGTCACAAAGTGCAGGACAACAGGGACACAAAACAGGACAATGAAACGCTATTTAAATCAATAAATCACTGAAATTGAATATTCATATTCACACAGCACAATTGACCTTTAGTGGTTTTCTGTGTGTGGTTCCCGAGGCCCCGACCTTAACCCGTCCAACACCGTGTGCAGGAACTGAAACTGGGCTGTCATGTAGATCTAATGCTGGAAGTGAATCCCTGCAAACAAAGTTATGTGGATGATGTTAGGAAAACATCTGTACCACCATGTTTTTGGAACGAGGTGGTTTGCATGTCTTTCAGTGAGGTGTTAAAATGTCTCTGTTGTCCTTCACTGATGTCTTCCTCCTCCTCTTCCTCCTCCTCTTCCTCCTCCTCCTCCTCTTCCTCCTCCTCCTCCTCCTCCTCTGTCAGGCCGGAGCCTTCCATGAGGAGTTCTATAAGGACATTGATCTGACTGTAGGTGGGGAGGTGAATGTGTTTGGAAGGAGATTCCTCCTCATTGATTCTGACGACTTCACCAAATACTACTACCGCTCCAAATACGGCATCGGTAACCATGACAATATTATTTCAAAATATATGTACTGTTACTCTTGAACACATCCCTTCCCAGGTGCATTATGTTGTTGTGTAAACTAAATGATTAATACAAATACATAGACTGATTTACAGCCATGATTTTACTACTGATGATTTGCATATTCACACTAATTTATCTTTTTCCTTGCAGCCGTTTGACATTTCCTTCAGTCACATGTTATATCCTCAGTCATCTGTTGCTTAACCGTGCATTACTCTCATCTGAACACTTGGGGGCAGTAAGAGCAAGCATCAGCAGGAGCTATCGAGTTCAAGCAAAACTAATTTGGTTCCAAATTTCTTTGTTCAGAGGAAATGACCTGAGTGAAGGTTCTCAGAGGTTTGTCTAATGTTCTGGTTGAATACACTGGGAACGATATCCTAGTCCAGCACCAGGGTCCCCCTGACGTAACACAATCAGAACCTCCAGTACTGTTGGTTCTTCACTTCCACAGTGCACCCCCTCCTCAGCAGGTCCTGGATGCGTCTGCCACCCTGGGCAGGTTTAGGGTCTCGCAGCATTGGTCACAGTGGTGATGGAGGGTCCTGTCTAACTCTGAGCAGCCAGAGGTCAGCTCAGGGTCACAGATCTGGGCGGCTGTGCCCCTCGTGGATGGATTGCCTGCTGCCCCCTGATCGTTTCAGCTCTCCCCCCGAGTTCCTTTCTTCTTTTAAGTGTTTTGTCTTGTCTTTCTCCTCTCCTCCTCTCAGAGGACGTCCCCCCGATCCAGCCCAGAGCTCCCCCGGCCCCCAAACCCCCGAGGCTGATGCCCCCCTACAACGGCTTTGGCTCCGAGGAGGACTCGCTAAGCTTCTGCCGGGGCCTGCTGCCCAAGCCCCCGCAGAAAGATTTTCAAAAGTTTATGCAGAAAGACAGGTTGGACGAGTTGTTGTTCACAGTGAAATTACACACTGAAATCATTTTGCCTGCGTCTGTTTGGGTTTGACCTTGATCCCTATTTTCCTACTTCCCACTAAATGTGTCCTGAACAGCAAGGTGCTGACATTCCACGCCAAGATCGTGACCAGCGATCCCGTTGACAGCGAGAGGCTGTTCATCATCGCCTTCTTCCTCATCGATGACTCCATCAATGTGTACGAGCCCCAACAGAGGAACTCAGGTAAACAACGTCCCATAAAAAAGAAAATCAGGGCATAATTAGAGGACGGATATTTATGAGTGAGTGGAAACTTGGTGTAAGAATCTGGATCTAGTGAATTTAATTCTGTTTTCAGGCTGTTAAACCTTGGTGCAGGCATGTGGCTCTCCAGATGACATTCTAGTTTTTAATATATTTTATAGTGTTTGATAAATAGTAGTTCACACTTTCAGAGAGTTTTCAGTGAGGCACCAAAATGAGATGTCCAACAATTTGAAAGGAAGAACAGTAAAAGTGGGTTTGGTTAAAAGTTTAAATAAAAATTACCAACAGATATTACCAGTAAACACAGATTTTAAATGTGGACCAGGGAGAATGTTTTGTGAGGAGAGGGAGGAGCTCCCACTCTCTGACCCTCGCCCCTCTCGCCCCTCTCGCCCCTCTCGCCCCCCCCGGTGCACCAGGCGTCCTCGGCGGCAGGTTCCTGGAGCGTGTTCGTGTGAAGAAGCCCGGCCAGGAGCTGTTTCAGAGCGAGCCTCCTCAGTACTTTGAGGCTCAGGACCTGTACGTGGGAGCGAGCGTCTGCATCAACAACCAGAACTTTCGGCTTCTTGATGCTGACGAATACACCTTCAGCTACATGGAGCAGCACCCCGAGGAGGTTGGTAGTTAACTGACGTTTGTTACCTGTAGTTTTCTAAGGGGACAGTTTACCAGTTGTAACCTCCCAACCATCACATGTTTGCTGTGATTGCAGTGATTGCACTTATCTCTACATGTGACTAATTCAGTGCATGTCTGTGTGTAATGTCTAAAGTTCCCTAAAGCCAACGTGGGAAACATCCTCAGTAAACTACGATCGTATCCGGAGGAGAAACTGAGTGAGATGAGGATGCTTCTGACTCTCGGTGACCCCGGGAACACCGGCTTCGTCTCCTATGAGTCGCTCAGGTACACAAACAGCACAAATACGTATCTACTGATGCTGGCCTTAAATGTAGGACTATAATATCAGTATATATATATTATATTGGTGCTATAATGTCTGTCCCCCGCAGTGGCCTGCTGGTGAAGCTGGACTGTGATCTGTCAGAGCATGAGATGCTGGTGCTGGGCCGAACCTTCTGCGTGCACGAGCAGCCCGAGGCGGACGGGCGTCTGATGCTGGCCGTGATCCAGGACCTCCTCAGAAAGAAGAACTTTGATGCATTCTCCGAAATGACCAATTCCCTCGTGTACCGTGACCGACAAAAGTAGGCGACACACACACACACACACACACGTATATAAACACACAAAAACACACACGCAGCGACAGCATCACAACAAGACATCAATCGTGCCGCCAGTGGCCCCTCGGAGCAACGATTCGTTCCAGCAGAGTGAGAGTGAAGCATTAGAACCAGATGAAGCCCTCAGACCTGTAGGTCTACCTCTGTCTCTGTCCAGTGTTTGCAGACCTGATGTTTCACTAAATTGAAATGTTTGATGTGTGTACACAGCGTTTGACCGCCCTGTCTTATGTACTAGACCTTTGAAATGGTTTGATACAGATGAGCTGACTTGTCAGGTTGTTATTCTGTGTTGACGGGTGAAACCCTCAGTTAACATCAGATTGCTCATCAACATCCCTGTAAGGACGATGTCAGGAATGATTCCCTGGATCGTCCTGCATCTCTGTGAAAACCCACCGAGGTCTTAGAGGATTCTTCTGGATATTAGAGTGGAGCCTTTTTATCTCTGCTCATGCAACTGTCATTACATTTCCCTTCATCTCGTGTTTAACTTGTCAGCTCTGATTCACGAGAACCTGCTCAGTGTTTGTGAAGTTATAAAAATATCCTTGAGTGTGGATTATTCTCAGTTTACAGTAGATTCCAGCCTCTAGGGAGCATTTGAGCCTTATTAAAATAACTCACTACAGAGAGACCGGCAGTCTGACACAGATCCAAACAACACTTTCTGTCCATCATCTTTTTATCTTACGTTGGATACTCGTGTCTCTGCTTTCTCTGTGTCTCCAGAACCGGCCGACTCTCCACCAAAGAGACGAGGAGCATCTGTAAGGGATCCAGACTTCCTCTGCCGGAGAGCCTGCTCGGTGGTCTGCTCAGCCAGTAAGAGCTCACTAATCACCCTGCACTTCGGCGTAGAGCAGTTCAAGGCTCCTCTGCATTTTCAGAATCGGTTTGATTGATTTGTTTTCACTTGATTGTGAATTATGGCCCAGTTCTTTGTCCAGAAATGATTCTTGGCTTGGTTGAAAAAAGAAATCTCTGTAAAAGCATTTGGCCGGACTCGTGCGTACCTGTTTCTAATTTGGACGCTTGTTTGCTGCAGCTTTGCAGACGGAGATGAGATCGACTACCTCGCCCTCATGTCCGGGATCAACTGGGTAGAGAACCCTGCCCCCCCCGTGGTGCCTGACGACACCTTGAAGGTTTGTAGAGGAGAGGGAATCAGAGAAGAGTGTGTGTGTGTGTGTGTGTGTGTGTGTGTGTGTGTGTGTGTGTGTCCAGACTTTTAAACAGTTGTAATTGAAAATCAATCCGCCCTCTTCCTCTACCCGTGATGAGTCTGTCTCATTGAGCCAAAAGCAGATTGAAATGAGTGGGAAGGAATGGTCTAATAGACGAGACAGGAAATGACTGGAGAGACACACACACAAACCTTTGTCTTGCAGAGGACACTTGTCTCTGTTACCTCAAAATGAGTGCGTGTACATGGGCTTTCTAACACAGAGCATGTTTCCATCACTGCTCATCGGAGCCACAGCAGATAAACCCTGTGCTGCCTCAGAGGTGGAGACACACAAAGAGAGAAGCTGCTTCCATCTTCTCTCTTTGTGTTCGTGTGTCTCTCCTGTGTGAAGCTGAATTAACATGTCACATCTAAACAGAACCAGGTGAGAGGGGGAGATATACAACATGGCAAGACAACAGAGACCGCCTGCCTGAGTGTGTGTGTGTGTGTCTGTGTGTGTGTGTTTGTGTGTGTCTGCGTGTGTGTGTTTGCGTGTGCGTGCCAATGAGTGCAGTTCTTACTCAATTCTGTTTCCCTCTGACATGGATTCCAGCTGCTCTTCATCTCGTCGGGTTCTGGAACCAAACTAGTGGCTCAGTCTCGGATCAGGTTCCCGTCTCTTCTCCAACATCTCACAGGTAACACACACCGTCTTTCTGTCTTTCTGTCTGTCTGTCTTTCTGTCTGTCTGTCTGTCTTTCTGTCTGTCTGTCTTTCTGTCTTTCTGTCTGTCTGTCTTTCTGTCTTTCTGTCTGTCTGTCTTTCTGTCTGTCTGTCTTTCTGTCTTTCTGTCTGTCTGTCTTTCTGTCTTTCTGTCTGTCTATCTTTCTGTCTTTCTGTCTTTCTGTCTGTCTGTCTTTCTGTCTGTCTGTCTTTCTGTCTTTCTGTCTGTCTGTCTTTCTGTCTGTCTGTCTTTCTGTCTTTCTGTCTTGGAACTGCTTCCCACTTGAAATAAGCAGCTAAATTACTTATATTATATTTATTCTATTGTTAGTGTATGTTGTTGTTTTTCTGTGTAAAGCCAATTCTCAGTTTAGAGAAACAACAAGTTTAAAATGATAAAAACCATAAACTGTAAATGAATATGGACGACACGTCTCCACTTCCTCTCACTGTAATGAAATAAACATCTGTTAGATATGAACTCTGACATCTTGTGTTTCTGACTTGATTTGAATGATTGACAGCTCCCATCGAGACACATGCTCGACCAATCACGAGCCAGTGTCATCTGTCAATCAAGATGTTAACTAATTCAAACCAAACTGATCAGAAACACTTGAACAATCATCAGAGTGACAAGAACGACCTGAAATGACAGAAACCATCTTTGATTTAACCTGTACTAATCTTTTGGGTTAGGGGTTTATCACCTGTACTGCAGCCAGCCACCAGGGGGCGATGGAGGTGTTTTGGCTTCACCTTTGGGGAACTGTCATGTCGTCCATCTTTATTTAAAGTCTACGAGTTAAACCAAAAAGGAAACTAACCTAATTCCGTTGAGTCGTGACCTGTTTCTCTCTCCTCCAGTTTGACGGCTCCAGCAGCCGCCGCCTCGACGTAGATCCACGACGGGATCTTCTTAACGCACTCGTTCCTGAATTAAAGAGCTCTGAGCTTCAGCTAACCAGCATGTGTGTTTCATTAGGTGTGAAGAGGGAGACGTGTAAAACTACGGGGGGGGGGGGGGTGAGACGATATGTGCAAGATTTGAAAGGTTATTTTCCTGTGTGTGAATAATTTGGCAGTTATAGACTGTTCAAGTGTGAACGAACACGACCCAGAACAATGGAGGGTTCAGGGGGAAACACAGGCTCATGTGCTTCACAGTAAAAAGACACAGCCTCACAGCAGAACTATATCTCAGCTCACACACGTCACGGTTACAGGACAATACGCTGCATCCTCCCAGACTGTTCCATGTTGTCATGAGTGGCGTGCGCTTCATGGTGACTGAGCGCCGGCGAACAACAAGACGTGGTCATTGACGCAGTCCGCTCACCGCTGAGCGAACCATAGATGGGCTGTGAAACGGGTCCAGGCCACAAAGACATCACATCACTGAATAGACTTGTTTTATGTCCTTTTTGTTTTCTATTCTTACTCTTCAGCACCTGTCTGAGATCCTCGGGGGCTTAGAGCAGCACCAGCGGCTTATTGTTCATGATAGTTATTTATTCTCTTATATATTAAACATACAGACGCGAATATCAGGAGTGAACTCCTCAGAGGTTTAAACTACCAGGAACGACGGCCTTTATATATACATATATATGTGTGTGTGTCTGTGTGTGTGTGTGTGTGTCTGTGTGTGTACGTGTGTGAGTGTACGTGGGTCAGAGTTAAGACTATAAAAAGGCACAGGTTGTTCAGGTTGAGGCGCCACTGAAATCAGAGCCTGCGTTGCAAATTCTAGTAAGGGGATAAGTCAAACATTAGGTAATCAACCACCCAATCCCCCTCTGTAACCAGCACACACACACACACACACACACACACAGACACACACACACACACACACACACACACACAGATCCTACGTGCGCCCTCCTGCCTCTGCCCCTTCCCACCGAGCACAGAAACAGTACAGCACGTCACCTCAGGCATTATCAGGTCCCGTCTGTCTACTTTCACACATACTAAAATATTCACTTCCCAGTGACCGACGACAGAAACACCAGGAAGGTGACGTCGCTGTGGTCAGCGGTGGCCGGGGGGGGGGGGGCTTCCTGAGCACATACTGCACCACGTGAGGAAGAGGAGGGAGGGACCTCGACTCCAGCCCCTTACACCCCCGACCACCTTGCCTCCCTCCCCCCCCCCCCCCATCCTCCCCTCAGTCTCTTGCTGTCACTCTCTCTCTCTCGTCCTACCCACACATCCCAGTTTCTGCCCTGTCACGCTCAGTGGCACAGCAACGGCAGACTGAGTTGCATCATCGCTCTGGTCTGAGCCGGGTCTGCTGCTGCGTCCCACAGAGCTTCAGACACAAGGCTGATCCTTCTTCATCGTGTTAATTAAAGGAAGAGGCTGATGTTCTTCTGTGTTCTGTCAACAACTCAAGACCAAAACACTCTCTCTCTATTTTATCTCCTGTCTGTCTGTGGCCTCTGGCACCAAACCCAGTGTGTGACTCACCGATATTTAATCAGTCCAGTTTGGACAATGATGGACGTCTTTGGCTCAGAGGGACAACAATTCCGGCTTCAGGATGAGATCAGACACTTGTTTTTGGTGTTTTCATCAGAGTAAATGTCCTCACTTAACATTTCAGCGGCGTCCGTGTGGTTGAGTTGCTCGAACCGTGTGTTTGTGACCTTTCTGCTTTAGCTCCACTGAAGTGCAACATTCAGATGTTATTTTATTTATCTACTGGACAGTTTTATAGATTTTATTGGATTTACTGGAGAACATCAACATCAGTTTACAAGCTGTAGCAGAGGCCAGTGGCGAGCAGCATCAAAACTGAACTTCTCATTGAGTCAAACCTAAACCACCACGTTTACGAACACGTGAAGCGAACCTTGCACCAAACAAGGGATGAGTCACGCTCCCCGATGATGCCTCCTCTCAGCACGCCATGATTTGAGCGACTGCTTTCTCTCGTCTCTGCTCAGCAGCAGCAGAACATGGAGGCTCCTCGTAAAGAATCTGCCTCTTGTCTTGTCCTCGGTCCGCTTTACTGCTCTTCTGCTCAGGACCACTGCACTGTAAAAACCGATATACAGGAAGGTCGTAACTGTCTCTGGGGTTGAGAGGATCTTGGAGCGTGCACGAGCATGCACGAGTGCCTAATGCGAGTCCGATGGAGTCATAGCTAATCTGTGAAGTCTAAACAGATATCCGAGAACAAGAGGGGAAACGTTTGTGTTTACCGGCTGCATTCCTG
This sequence comes from Hippoglossus hippoglossus, assembly GCF_009819705.1. Classification (NCBI taxonomy): domain Eukaryota; kingdom Metazoa; phylum Chordata; class Actinopteri; order Pleuronectiformes; family Pleuronectidae; genus Hippoglossus; species Hippoglossus hippoglossus. The sequence goes on along the minus strand of NC_047171.1, from coordinate 1,258,262 downwards.
TCTTTTCTCATGACAACAAATCCTGAACGTGGAAGCCCAGAGACTCACACATCACAGAGCACCTGCGTCCACATGTTGTTTTCCTCACAACTGTTCCCCCAGAGCTGCAGTTTCTGGCCCCACGGTTCACCCTGAACAAGCTGCTGGTAACTGATACCACGGCACAAGTCCCATGTTTTAATTTATTTGCTCCATCTGATTTGTAAAAACCCCCCCCATTTGGGAACGTTTCTGAAAACGCTGGTTCTTTGTATTCCCACGTTCACAGCTGAAGGGTTTGATGTGTTAATGATCCATACCATAGACTGTAAATACAGTTGGACGACGCGTCTCCACTTCCTCCCACGATCCAGACGTGAAGCCAGGAGATCCTGGATAGGAACGCTGCCGTCTCGCACCGATGACGTGATGTAGAGCTGGAATCGCTGCAGCAGAGGTTTAGATACGGAGCTGCGGTATCAAGGTTACGCTGTGAAATGCCCCCGACCGATCGCAAATCAGTCTCAGCTGTCAATCTTGGCCTTTCACCTATTTTTTGTGAAATCGAATTACGAATTAAAACTAAAACTTATCAGAAATAAGAACATGTACATGTATTTTTTTAAGTTTGGTCCATGTCCCATCTGCTAACATAGAGGAGGCACAAGATGAAAAGTGTAGGGATCACCAAACTCATGAGGGGAATCGCGTTCGAGACTGTAAATAAAAGATGGACGACATGACGGCTCCCAAAAGTGAAGCCAAAGTGCTTCACTAGCCCCCTGGTGGCTGACTGCAGTACAGGTCATAAGCCCTGCCTCCTCCATGTTAGCAAATGTGACATGAACCACTACATCACCACCACACCAATACATTTTTCATTTTCGGTAGTTCTTATCACACTGATGATTATTAGTGTCCATGTTTCTGATCAGTTGGGTTTTAATTAGTTATTTGATTATATAAAAGCAGACAGAGACGTGATGATTGACAGCTGAGACGTGTGTGGATCAAAGGGAACTGGATTCACAGAATCTGGCTCCAGATGACGTCGCTAACGCTCGTGTCTGGAATATCTCCTCTTCAGCTTGGTGCAGTGGGGGGGAAGTGGGGGGAAGTGGGAGGAAGTGGGGACGTGTCGTTCCAGTAGTCGTCACGACATTTCACTCAAAGACAATGTCAACGTCATGCTGGACGATCACCAGAGTGAGAGTGATGCGTCTTCAGGGGACCATGAATGTTTGTATTGATTTACATGACAATGTCTGCTGAGGTATTTTACAGGTCATATATTTTCCATTTGACATTAAAATGAGGAAACCCAACGATGCAGTCGGTGCAGACACACATTCTTCATTAGTCCCGTAATTGTCTCCTTATCAGAAAAGACTCGGCCCCCCCCCCCCTCTGTAACGCCACCTCTACAGCGATGAAGAGCGTCTCATTCCAGTGATTCCTCAGTGCCTATGGGCAGTGGCACAGAGGGAGAGGGGTGGAGGGCTCAGATCCCACAGGGTCATCCACTGCCCCGGGTGCACATGGGGAAACACTTAGCTGCTCCCTTGTTGTTCCACTTCTCTATCTCTGTCTCAGAGTTTCTCTCTTTCATGCCTCTCTCCACGAACCATCCCATCCCACCGGCGCTCGCTCCTGACTCGGTGTCATGCACACGACTCTGCGTGTTTCAGTGTGAACGGGTGTTAAGATCGTTACCTGCAAAGTGGCCTGAACTCGTCGTGTCCTCATCGCAGCTTCTCTTTGATACCAGCGTTTTATTCCCTGCGCCACATTCTCAACGCTTGTAGCAGCTCACTCAGCTTCCCCCTGCAGCCAGAAGCAGAGCTGCTACTCTCATCACACGTCGGTTGTCTTTGGCAGCGGCAGCGACACCAATTTACCTGGTGGAGAAAAGAGAAGGTTATTCTACACCGGCAGTAAATTACAACTACGAGAATATTTTTGTTAGACTTCTGCCTCCCGACGGACTCTATATTGAGGCAAACATGCTTGTTTTTCTTTCGCTCACCGGTTCATGTACGGCCCCCAAAATTATAGCTCCACTTAATTTTTTGCCTCGTAGCTTGAAATGAGTCTGGAAACGTCTGTGCAGCCTCTCACATAAAGAGGCTGGAGGAGAGAACTGAGACATTATTTGTCTTCCCCACATGTTCCCGACCCGGACAATCTGCTGCCGCTGCTTCACAGGAGGAACCAAAGAGTTCCTGTGTGACATCAGGTACAAAGGGATGTTTCACCATCAAGCTCGGTGGCTAAAGTCTGTCATCCTGCGTTCTCGTGAAACAGAGCGAAGACAAACATGGCTGCCGTCAGTCACTCAGGTGTGATTGATCCGAGCTGTGACCCCGCCCTCCTAATCCTTCCTGATGAGGAGGACTCGTGTCACATCAGGTCCAGTCACCTGATGGACGGCCTGCAGCCAAGGTGGGACCCGACGGAGACAGCGTCCACTGACACGTCTCACTAGTCATCGTGTTAATACGTGGTTGTGAGAAGCTGCGACCTGATGCCTTCATCACCGGCCTGAGCAGCCTCAGGGGGGAAAGGCCCCGGCTGAAGAAACGCTCGCTAAACAGTGGAGGGAGGAACGAATCGATCATAATCTTACAAAGCAAATTACATGTCAACAGCTGTCACACAGAAACAATGTTATTTGGCGTTTTATTGCTATCCAATTACCAGCTATCGCTACGGAAAGCAACAGTGTTTGTACAAGTTGTCAGAGAGCTGCTTCGGCGGCGGTTTGTCATCTCAGTGTCTCCCCTCCTCTCGCTCCATATATCTTCTGTCTTCTGGGCTTCTCCTCCCACCCCACCCTCTGCTCTCCCCACATATGGGATTCACATTTGGCTTCTCCGAAACATTTTCTTAATGCGATATTATGATACATTATCTGAAGCCATTTACTCCCTGTCACCACCTCTCGTGTGGACACAAGCCGAGAGGGCCGAGGAGAGGCGGTCAGATTCTGTCCAGGTGAGTTATGAGCTTTTCACTCGACACCGCTCGCAGCACCGATCGTTTACAGCCTGAAAGTGTAACCAAAACACAAACGCTGCTGACGTGGGTCCCTCGCTCTCCTCCTCTCTCTAGGAGCCTGTTGGTGGCGTCTAAGTTTTCACCCTCTCCTGCTGCTGGCTGTAAATCGCCTCTGTCGAAGGTAGGTGTGTGTGTGTGTGTGTGTGTGTGTGTGTGTGTGTGTGTGTGTGTGAGGCAACAGAAGGTGAGAAATGTGGGGGTCAGCCGAGGTCTTTCAGGTAATTGTGCTTCTTAAACTTTTGACCCACTAAGTCCTACTTAGTGTGGTGCAGCTTGCTTCCCTTATTTCCCCCGAGAGTTTTGACTCTGCATACCAGGGAGTGTGTTGTGTGTGTTGTGTGTGTTGTGTGTGTTGTGTGTGTTGTGTGTGTGTCTTACAATAAGTGTCTGAACATATGCTGTCAGCCACACACAGCTCATGTTATTCTTTTTCCCCCCATTCTGGCGGGATTGTACTTATTGTTATTCCTCCACCGTTCGACCGCCCTTTTCTTTTCTAATCAGGCTATAAAAGAATTCCTGTCCCTGATTTGTTTGGTAACTCTTTAATAAACCATCTCTACCGAAACATTCCCGAGACCAGACGCACACTCGTGTAATCCATCGCAGTCATTTGGCAGCAGTTGTGTGTAAAGCCTCGGTGAAGTTACGAGCGCTCTTGTCTCAGGTTATCACCGACGCCTCCCTCTCCATTCATCAGGTTCTGACAGCGTCGGGGTGTCAGTCAGTCTGCGTGTTGACGTGGTTACAGGTTGGATCTGTGCTGCTGCTGTTTTCATCACACAGGCACTGACAGCACCGTCATGTAACTGTTTACAGACGAAGACAAATCACCCGGAATGAAATATCCACCAGGTGACTCGTGCGAGCAGCTGATCCTCTGGGTCCTGTAAAGTTTTAAATGTCTGTGATTAATACTCTGCTTTCAAATTGAAATGAATCTGTGTGTAGTTCTGTTCTGATCTGGTTTGAGTTTCTTATGACTTCATATTTAATATTTCTGCCTGCAGGTGGACCGTCTCCCGGCATCATGATCCCGGCTGTACGTTCAGCAGGGACGTTCCCATCAGGACAAGAAAACTAAGGTGACTTTGTTTAACTTCCCCCTCGTCCTCCTCCACACTTCCTCCCCCACCTGCACACCCCCACCCTCTTTTCATGGCTGGAGAAAGCGCGTGAAATGAGGGGCCACGAGGGGCCAGTTGTTTTTAAATAAACTAAATCTGCTAACAGTTTTATAACCCTGACCTCGTAAAACTGGCTGCAGCTTTTGGTCAGCTCTCTCCTGATGGGGCGAGCGGAGCCGTCCAGGGCTGGAATTCCCATTTGCCGCTGTGGAGCGTGTCGATGCGTCAGCTGGTGTGTGTGAGGGAAGGAGAGGGAGAGGGAGAAAGGGCGTGTGATATACGATTGCTGTGTCACGATCCACATGTGACGACCGTCCTCACAGACAGAGCATCCAGGCTGCTCCCTCTTTCTGGTGATTTCCCTGTAGAAGAAAAAGTGAGGCAGAAAGGAGAGAGAGAGAGAGAGAGAGAGAGAGAGCGAGCAAGAGGAGGTGAGAGAGACAGAGGGAGGAGAGAATAGCCTTCAGACAATCAGTGTGTGAGAGAGAGAGAGAGAGGTAGAAGCAGGGGGAGAGAGGAGCTGGCTGGCAAACAATAGTTGAACAACAATCCGTGTTGTGCAGGATCTCAGCGTCTCTGTGGTCCGGACGCCTCCAGGGTTCCTGCTGCCCGGTGCTGAAGGTAAGTCCACACAGCCGGAGGTCAAACCCCCGGATCAGCACTCGTCTTTCTTACAGGATGTTTTCTGATTCATATTCCACCAGATCCTCATCGTTTCTCTCTGACAGCCCTGAACTGTGGTTCTCTTACAGATGTGAGAGGACGTGATGCATGTTCGTTAAGGTTTTTCACACAGAGTTGGACGAGCTCACGTACAGAAGATGCTGACTTCCTGTTTTATAGACTGTTACTACTATCTTTACTGTCTTTGGAGACACTGTGATTCTGTCACAGGCGTGAGATGATGTGGCGCACGTTGGCTGTACGTTGATTTCCCCTCAGCTGTACGTGCAGGACACTCGGCCACAGAGTTCGACTTGAACTTCTTCTCACTTTTTCTCACCCTCCAGCTCAGGTGTGCATTCCTCTTTTACTGCAGGTATTTTCTGCTCCGCACGCGTCCAGAAACTGCAAGTGGTTGTGATTAGGACGCAGTGTGACATGATGTGTAATGGGAAGAAACATGTTTGTGTTGGCGCTGGTGGGAACACTAATCAGGCTCTGACAGCGAGGCTGGAAGGATAGTGGACCTCGTGGAGTGTGTGTGTGTGTGTGTGTGTGTGTGTGTGTGTGTGAGGTTAACAGCGGTGTGAATACGTTTGTGGATATGTGTTTTACAGGTGCATGCGTTTATGTCCATAAGTGTATGATTGACTTGGCCTGTGCTGCTGGAGCGTGAGGCTGCTGGCTCACGCTGGAGGCAGATGATGACAGATACAATGGACGCTGTGGTAGGTAGGAGGAGGAGGAGACGAGCTACCACTTCCACGGAGCTGAAGGAGAGAGGCGAGCGTGTGAGAAAGAAAGAGGGAGAAGGTGTTCAACTGAGAAATGAAGTGACTACAAAGACTGCGGGATAATGAGAGTGGGAAGAGAGAGAGAGAGAGAGAAAGTAAGTGGGAGGAAAGAGAGAGGGGAACAGGGAGGAGGGGATGAAGTGCCAGAGAGAGACACGATAAATAGAAGAAACAGAATGAAACTGAGATGTGTGAGAGAGGGAGAGAGCTGGAGGAGGTGACAGTGACAGAGTCTGACACGAGGAGGAAGAGAAGGAGCGAGAGAGAGAGTGAGACTGTGATGCAAACATCCCTCCAGACATCGCTCTCCACCTCCAGTGACACCAGATGAGAAACAGTTTGTGATGAAACGTCTGCATCCTCGCCTCGAACCAGAAGAGGAGGAGGAGGAGGAGGAGGAGGAGGAGGAGGAGGTGTGTTTGAAACATCTCACATTCAGCCAGGTGCAGATAGAAGCAGCTAGAGGAGTGTGTGGTTGGTGTTGTCTCATGTTTCATATTCTCACACATGCATACACACACACACACACACACACACACACACACACACACACACACACACACACACACACACACCATTGTGAGTGGATTTGTTTGGACAGTGCTGAAGCTGATAGACGCTTCACAACGTCTCACTCTCAGGACTGAGCTCCTGACAGATGGACGCTCTGCATGAAGCTCAGGAGAAGATGCTCAGCGCCGCCCTGCCACGCAGAGAAACCAGCCTGTGACTCCTGCGCTCGCTCCTCTCCACAGCGCCTCGGGCTCCGAGCTGAGTGGAGGAGTGATCTGGTTTCACAGCTTCTTGCCTGGAGCTCGCTGCCGTCCTCCTTCTCACTCTGCAGTGATGAGGATGGAGAGAACAGAGGAGGGAGATTCAGGATTTGAGGAGTTTTTCTCAAATCAACTCAAACACCTGGACTCCTCCCTGCTGAACATTAACAATACCCAGAAAGAAACACAGATGTGAGAATATTCTCACATTTATGTCCTCTGTGTCTTCTCTTTGTCTCTCCACTGTTTCGGAGAAGCCTAAATTGTAAAGCTAACACGAGATTAGCCGCGGCTCACATGGCCGCCGGTCATTGGCTGAACACTGCGCTCAAATCCACACTGTTTGTCTTATCTTTACTGGGGGGGATATATTTAGTGAGGAGCTTAGCTTTTAGGAGGCTGGCGCGTGGGGAGGGTAAGAGAGAGAGAGAGTGTGTGTGTGTGTGTGTGTGTGTGCGTGTGCGTGTGTGTGTGTGTGTGTGCGTGTGCGTGTGCGTGCGTGTGAGTGACAGAGTGAGAGGAAGCGCAAATTTGTGTGCGTGTGTTTCGGGAGCTGGCGTCAGTAGACAGTGAAAGAGCTTGGCACTCTGCATGCCAAACTGTGTGTGTGTGTGTGTGTGTGTGTGTGTGTGTGTGTGTGTGTGTGTGTGTGTGTGTGTGTGTGGCTGGAGGACAGGTCTGTGGGTCTGTACCCCCCCACCCCCCCACCCCACTCGCTCCAGTCAGGAATCTGCCCTTTAGTTTATTAAAAGCTGGTGAAACAATGGAGGGAGGTGAGGTGGAGGGTGTGTGTGTGTGTGTGTGTGTGTGTGTGTGTGTGTGTGTGTGTGTGTGTGTGTGTGTGTGTGTGTGTGTGTGTGAGACGCTGGGCAGCAGGGAGTGAATCAGAAGGTGGTACGATGACGATGATGATGATGATGATGATGATGATGATGATGTTGGAAGAAGGACACGGGGAGTGACAGACGTAGTGAAACTCGTGATGACTCATAGAATCCCTCTACCTGTCATTTCTCCTGATTCCTCCCCTTTGATGCACCTGTTTTCTGGGGGGGGGGGAGGTGGGGAGGTGGGTGAGATGGGGGAGGTGGGTGAGATGGGGGAGGTGGGGGAGGTGGGGGGCAGGGCTCCAGGTCGTCACAGCCACCGTCCCCCGGACAGCAGCTGTGTGCTCAGCTGCCGGCTGGAGGATCCCTCTGAAGATCTGGCTCCTCAGCTCATGAGCCATCGCAGACCAACATCCCAGCAATGTCCAGGGCCCCAGAGCAGCAGCACATTGTTCCACACAGCCCCCCCCCCCATACCCCCCCACACCCTGTATCTACATACGTGTGCCGGTTTGCATGTGTGAGAACAGAAACCCACATGTGAGGTGGGCAGGGGATATTTATACACGTGGAAATGTGGACTGAGAAATTCTGTCCCACACAACATATGGTGACAAGAGTCAAATCCGTCGGCAGCTTCACGACGGAACTTTGTTCGTTTCACTTCTATCTGTTGAAGACTTTGAGTTTTCACCTCAGATCTTTTGTCTCAGTGGTAAAGCGGAGCGACCGTCGGGCCGGGGCCACGATCACATGCTGGGAATCGAGTCTTCATTATACGTTTGTGTGTCGGCAGGATTTCACATAAACTGCTGAACACACTCCAGGAAACAAACAAACAATCCAAGACATTTAAAGGTGATTCTTCTAGAGAACAACTCATGGATCTGGAATCATTTAGACGACCAGATTTAACCCTGGTGTCATGAGGGGACTGCTGGTGGAGGCTGGTTCTCTGCTGAGTGACATTCTGGCTGATTTCCAGCAGGATCATGCAGAAGGTATTGAACCTTTCATGTAACTTGTTGAAAGGAAGAGACACGAGCCAGGGATTGTTTCACTGATTTCCCAGAATAGTTCCTGGATCTCGATCAGGTTTATTTAGAGGAATGATATTAACGAGTGTGTGCAGTAAAAATCAGGATGGAGTCGGCCTCTAGATGTGGATTTAGATGAACTATAAACCTGTAACTAGCACCAACGTGGATCTGAGATCAGTAGAGATCAGCACACGTTGCAGGACTATGTCCAGACAAAGGACTGTGGACGTCGGATCCAGGATTCAGTAAAGTAATAAGACCACCTCCTGTTTTCTTCTTAATTTCTCCCATAAGAACTTGTGGTGTTGTTGTGTCTCGGCCGAGGTTTGTGCTGAGTGACGGTCTAGTTTTTATTATTAATCGACCAAGCCCCCTAAGCTTGGAATCACCATCTCATAACTCCCAAAGTCCTAAAGCTTCAAACCAGAGAGACTGTGGTATGCATGGGGGGGGGCGGTTACGTACTTTTTTGGCCCCCGCAGATATTCTGAACCCAGACGGTATTTTTTTTGTTGCCGATTCGAGGCCCTTCTCCAACAACCTGCCCTGTGGCCATGCTGCTGAAGCTTTATCTACAAAAATTAAGAGCGGAATGTACGTAATTTGATTTGCTCTATGACATACGATCTGTCTTTTAATGAGCAGTAAATACAGATGTACAGATACGGCTCCACATTTAATTAGGAGTATAGTTACATGTACTACATCGACCCGTGGGCCTCCTCCTCCTCCTCCTGTGGTTTTCTAATTACTCTCTGAGTTCTGGGAATTCCACATCGGTGAGTTATCGAGGAGAACAGAATGCTTTTCATTTCTCTGGTTGTTGTGCCAAATTATTTAAGGTAGAATCTGTTTCAGAATAAATCTGAGCCAACGCACAAACATAGTCATGTCCCTGCCTGACTGGGTCCATGGGTTGAAACATAACCTCTAGGGTTAGGGTTAGAAACATGACCTTGAAACAACCTCCAGCCCGTTTTATTTTAAGTGTTGCCTCTTGCTAAACAGAACACAGCAGTAAAAGTGTGTTTTTATGTGCTCGGACTTCAGATGCGATCATTAGCATGTGCAGCTAACTAGTTTAATGTCGGCAGTAGGAACCAGGTTCATGGCGTCACAGGTTGGCACATCCACTGTCCAGCGTCTCCACACACTGTAAATTACTGTATTTCATTGTTATAGTCTTTACACTGTAAGTTCACTGCGCTGTTGTATCACACATTCATACGTCAGAGGCAATTAAGGGCTCAGTGTCTTGCCCAAGGGCACTTCAACGTGCCAGGGAGCGAACAACAACAACCCCTCGGGGACACTATCAAATATTAGGTAATGAAAAACATCCCAGTGAAGTATGAAAGCACTCGACACCTCAGTTCAAGACCAGTTGTGTTTCTGTTGTGGCTGAAACTCATCACCTTTAAAACTCCAGTAGTTCTTGTGAATACTGTTCCCCCTCCATGTTGTTACACACATCACCCCCCCGACCGTCTCCTTTCAGCTGCTACTCCTTCAGGTGGTGCGACCGAAGGACAGGGGCGTTACAACAGGGTGGCCAAACAAGGTTTAGATGTTGGCCCCCAGGAACCTTAACGCTCGTGGTACAGGAGAGAGCCGGTTTCTTCCTGCTTGAGTTTTGAGTTATGTATTTAATTCGTGTCCGTGTTCCCCTCCTCAGCTCTTTTAGCACCTTTGTTGCCATCGAGTGTTCAATTAAAAGCCTTTTACAAGATTCTGGTTTAACACACGTCAGCTGGAAACATTGAAAAGGCGTCTGGGCCCAATGTTGTTAATGTGACGGACGTTTCGTCACAGTCACCGGAGAAGGAATGAGAAGCTGCTGTCGTCTGGAAACATTTTTTAAGGTATTTGTATGAGTTTCGAGTTTTAAATCCATCGTCCTCATCATGTGCTGAACGCACGCAGATAATTAAGGACTGTGAAAATACATTTTAGGTGCAGCTCTCATTGAATCCTGCCTCCATCGGTCCAGGGTCTTGGCCTTTTTCCAGCTGCCCCTACAGAAATCACGTAAAACCACTTCTCAGGACGACTTGTTTTAGATAAACTTCAAACTTAGCAACATTGCAGCTCATTCAGGACGTCGCCCGTCTTCTCCAGCAGAACAGAACCACCCAGGGCTCTATGATCTGAGTCCAGGGCCGGTGTGGGAGAACTGGGAGAGAGGAGGCCACTCTGACCTTTACACTGGCCAGAACCTCCTGACCCGGCTCGTGTCTGCTTCGACCTACAGTACACACGAGACATCATCATCACACACAGACACACACTCAGTTTGCTCGCTCATGGTGCAACAATGAACTCACCCACTCAGATACTATCTCCATATATTATCCTAAAAGCCCCATCGCCTGAGGCAGCTGCCAGTCTGCGTGAATCATCAGCTTCCAAAGCTTAAGAGTGAGTCACCACCAGAGACTCTGATCATGACGTGTTGTCCCCTTGGACTGAGGGATGTCCCCTGTTCGTGCTGCAGCTACAGCAGAGCGGCCTCCGCTGCAACCAGGACCACGGCAAGAGAGATAGGTTGGTTGGTTGGTTGGTTGGTCAACTGGCTGCCTGGTTAGTTAGTTGGTTGGTTGGTTAGTTAGCTGGTTAGTCAGCAGGTTTACACAAAAACCACTGAACAGATTTCCACTAAACTTTGTGGGAGGAGGGAACATGAACCAAGAAATAACCTTTTATTAAATTGAGTGAATCCAGGAAACAATCATATTTGTAATTTGATTAAATTTAAGAGGTTTGAACTCCACTGAACAACATTGTCATTATTTCTGTTTTCTTTACTTCACAGTAGCACAAGAAAATATGGATTTTAAATTATGACTATAAATACACTAAACACAGGATTACGAGACACAGTCCTTTACTACAGTTACATCCTCTGTTCCTCATTGCAAGGTTCGGCTTTGGTTCTTGGATTATTAACGAAAGTGGTAAATTGCACCACTAATGTATTATATCATATTTATTAGGCACTAAGTTGATCATACATGTGGAGTCAAGGCTCCATGAGTGAGTCTGTGGGATAGCTTCTCTGCTGAGCAGGTACAGGACGCTGAGCTGTAGAGCTTTTCCAGCTGCGGAGGAAAGTGACGCTATGAGAGCAGGGCCAGTGATCCGTGAAACCAGAGAAACTCTGTGTGGAGCCAGGGGGGGGGGGGGGGGGGGGGGCTGCAGAGTCCAGTCAGTACCTGGCGTCAGCACAGGAGTGAACCATTATTTAACCTTGTTATAGAAATACATGGAAGCAGCTTCAGGTTTGCATTCTGGATCCTTGGTAGATAAAGATAAATCTTATTTTAGTTTGAAATGTGCTTCATGGTGCATATTTCAGAGTAAAGTCGTGTATCACGGGTTGAACAGTGTAAACCCGGGTTCAGGTAGTTTCCATCCCAGTCCTCTGGATGCACATTGAAGCTGGAGTGTGTAATCGGGTGTACGACCCACATGTAACGGGAACCTGAGGCTCAGAGGCTGGTGGGTGAGGGTCTGGGGGGGGTGGGGGGGTCGACAGGGGCCCAGCAGCAGGTTGATCCAGCCATGTCTCTACTTGAGCTGCTTCCTTCTGTCTTGTGTGGGACACCTCATGTGGATTTCATCTGTGAAAGGACCAGGCTGAGCAGGTCCTGACACCAGCAGCAGCGATGGGGAAACCAGTGGTCGTCGTGGGCCGGGTCCGACTGGCCGGGCTGGAGGTGCTGATGGGTGCTGGCTCTACGAAGCCCGGGCCGTCTGCTGTGTAAACCCTGCAGCACATGTTCGACGGGCCAACCAAACATCTTGGGGAGTATTTATTTTAACAGGCCAAATGATACTTCTATTTCTCTCAGGAGGAATGTTAAGGTTAAATGATTCCCCTCAGAAAGGAAAACACAGGGGCTGGAACGGGGACGGGGGAGGGGCCGCACGCAGGCTCCATGTGAACTGGATGGGTTCGGACATTTTAGTTCAAAAGAGGGAAAAAGCAGAAAGAGATTCATCATAAGTGGGAGATTTGATAGAATACCTGCTAATTTCCTCTGATTTAACTGTGCCAGACGGTGAATGTACTGCCTCCGGAGCACGAGGTCACGGGCTTCACACGCACACGCGTGTGTCGCAGAGGAAAGCTAACACAAGGAACACAGGCAAATACGACTTCGCTGGAATAAAGGTCTAACTGCAGAGTGACAGTGAGTTGTGTTGCATCATAAAAGTGCTTATAAAACCTTCTGAATTTAAAGGCACAATTCAAATATTTATTCAGAATAACACCAGCATTAAAACTTAGAATAAACTGAACTGCTGCTGAGTGTTTACATACTGCCTGAGTTTTATCTTTTAAGACATTTGTGATCATTTTTCAAGTGATTATTTCAGCAAACATTTTCATCTTAAAACTCTAAAAATATTATAAAATAATTAAGAGGAACGAGTGTTAAATGATTATAGAAACAAGACTCTACTCAGCCTGCAGATAAAGTGAAGATAAATATATCTCGAGGGTTTATCATAAGATCCATAGTTTCACCGAAACAAGCACAAATCAACTTTATGAACTGAGACAAGTAACTGGTGAATTCATCCATTACAACAAACTTTTGATCATAGAAGTATCTACAGAGAATCCACATATTTCTATACAGATTATTAATATTGAAAAGAAGAAAACTTGACCCACAGACTTCCATCATTACGCTCCCTGACCCCTCATGTGCACGCTCCTCTCCCTAACTCACAACACATTCCCTGTTAGCACCGATCTCCCTCGACACCGACACTAGTGTCAGGAGGACAATACAAAACTGTGGAGCTGGAAAAGAAACCCACACAAGTACAAGTAGGAATCTGCTGCGTGACCGGCAGCGGGCGAGCGGTCGTGAGACGGCTTGTTGGGAGAGCGATTTGTTTTTAATGAAAACGTGGTTGGTGGGGAGAGGAAAGGGCTGCAGGCTGTTTGTGCACGGATTAGGTTTCTCCTTCTGTAATAAAAGCACCAGGACTTGTGCGTGTACATGTGTGTGCAGTGTGTGGGTGTACAAGGGAAGCCGCGGAACTAAGGAGACAAAGTAGGCAGCCAGGTCTGGAGACACACACACACACACACACACACACACACACACACACACACACACACACACACACACACACACACACACACACTCATCAAACAGTTAATCACTAAAATTGGCTAAACCGTCTCTGAGAGTTTGTCTGGAGCTTCGTCCACTAAACTTCCCCGTGTGATCGTTTCTGCAGCGCTAACAGAAGTCCCCCTCTGATATTCCCTGTTTGTCTTCTCCCCTCAGTCTGTGGTGGATCCAGACGGCGGGGGATGGAGCGGCCCGACCAGTCCACCCTCCTCCCGCTTCTCTCCCTGCAGCCCGTTGACCTTGAACCTCCGCTGTGCTAGCAGCGAGGAACCAGAGGGAAACAGAGACACTCCCCTTTCGCTAAGACCCCGAAGCACACGACTCGTTGCGAGAGGCTGAAGGAACCGCGGACGAGACAACGTGTCGGACGTCCCGTCAGGATCCGGAGCCTCGGGGTGGCCCCATCATGAAACCTTCGATCTCTGCGGGGCCCCCTTCTGGCCTGCTGCTCGTCCTGATGTGCTGCCCCCTGCTGGGCTCGGTGCAGTCGGCCGGCGGCAAGAAGGCCGGTGATAATGGACACCCGCACCTGGGGGACTCTGACCCGGAGCGATGCATGAGGCACCACTTTGTGGAGACCATTACACATCCCATTTATAAGTGCAACTCCAAGGTGAGCCCCAAACACACACACACACACACACACACACACACACACACACACACACACACACAGGTTTGTACTTCTACACTAACCCCTTACCTCTTACCTTAACCATCACTACTAGACCCCGAACCTAAATCTAATTCTAATTCTAACCCAAACCCTGAAACCAGGTGTTAACCCTCAACACAAAGTCACAAAGATATCTGTACAAGCTCACACTCACACACACACACACACACACACACACACACACACACACACACACACACACACACGCCTTGTAAACCATCTGCTTTAGTAGATTTAGTCATACGTGATAACAAGTTGTTTAAACGAACTCATCCAGTGCTGATGACTGAAATCATTGTCCGTAAGTACGAGAGAAACTGTTTGTTCCAAACTGAACCTCAGAGACACAAAGAAAACCACAGAACAAGAGTCGTTTATCTCACTCACATTTTTCTGTCTCCTAGTTTTACTCTGACTGCCCCTCGTAGCCTCGGCCTCTCTCTCTCTTTCTCTCGCTCTATCTCCATCACTCCGTCATTTAGACGAGTCATGCTTGGTTTCTGAGGGACCGTGTGTGTGTGTGTGTGTGTGTGTGTGTGTGTGTGTGTGTGTCTGTGTGTGTGTGTGCACGGTGCTGGACGGGGGCCATGCTGCAGACACATTCTGCTCCTCAGCTGGGACTCGGTTTTGGCCGAGGTGGACGTCTCCCTGCCGGCCTGCTCTCTGCCAGGGGCCACAGGGAGGAGAGGGATGAAGACGGAGAGCTGATGATGAGGAGGCGTGGTGCTCGTTCTGTCTGAAGGGTCAGACTCACACTGGGGCTGCGAACACACACAGAGAGAACACAACCCCTCTGCCACATTAACGCCCGACGTCCACAAACACGTGTGGAAAAGCTGCTGGCCCCATTTTATTCTGAAAACTCTGACAATTGAAACTTTTGCAGACGTTCTCCTCCTGATGAGTTTTGACTTCCTCCTGTTTATAAGTTTTCAGGTGTGTTAGAAGGAACGTAGATTATTTCTGATCAGCAGCTGAAACACTCGTCTTGTTGTCTTTGTTTTAAACGTCTTAGCGAGGATGAAGCCTGAGAGACACTTTATGTAAAGACACTGACGATCCACTGAATTACAGCAAACAGGCGACGGCTGCAGTGGAAAGAGGTTTTCACTCCTCGGACTGAGCAGTTGTTCCTCCAGTGAGCGATCAGCTCGTTGGATTGTTTTAATGTTGAGTCTCTGAGCAGGAGGCCAAACCACAGCTCCGCTCAGGCGAGGCAGGGTTGAGCTCACTCACAGCGTGAACTGAGTTTCTATTACACCACACGGAGAACGTACAGGAAGCCCCGCGACTGGTTTACACCTCAGTGTGTGTGTGTGTGGCGTGTGTGTGTGTGGCGTGCATGTGTGTGTGTGTGTGTGTGTTGGTCATCTGCAGCCCAGGTATAGAGGCGGCTTCTGGAAGCTTTTCTCTCCCACAGTAAATTTGAATTTACAAGGACACACAAAACTTGTTTTACACACAAAGTTCAGTTTACTTGTCTGAGCCCTTAAGTGAGTTTCCATCCACTGTGAATCTGTGATGTTAAGTTCTGCTCATATTCAGGTGGATGTCTTTAATAAATGTCAAATGTTTTCATGTTCAGAAAACACATCTTTGCTCCGACTGTCCGTCGCTGCAGCTCCTCTGTTCAGCCTCCGTCTCAAACACTTGAGCTCCAGAAAACTGCTGAGATGCTTCGTTCGAATGTCACATGATGTCACGATGATCGGCCGAACTCCTGACGACGTGTCTCAGGAGCTTCAGTGTTTTCTGTCCCTCTAACACAGACTTTGTAACTTTGCAGAACTTTTATATTCACACAACCAGAGGAGACAAATCCCTTTGTGTGAATATTAGAGGCAGAAACAGGAGCTTGATTTTCCATTCGGGTGCAGAAGTCGATGGTTTCATTTAAACAGCGTCAGTCAAACCACAAAGAATAAAACATCGAGAAACCATGAGAGAAATATTAGGTTTCTGTTTGAAGAAGGTTTCCGTTTCTCTTCATCGCTCCACACGTCTCTCCTGCAGGCGTCACGTCTGTTTTCTTTTTCTGATTCTGTTTCTTATTATTCTTATTAATAAATCAACTTTTCCTCCTCATTAACAACCAAACATAAAAATACAATTTGGAATATTTAGAAAAATTCAGTTTTTTTGGATGAATGGATTGAAAATGCACAAAGCAGGTGGATGTAAAACCTCCTCGTGGAGACAGTTTGTCTTTCTTTGGTTGTAAAAGGAGAAAAGACAATAAATCTGGTGATGTATTCAGAGTTCTGATAGATTTATTCAGCCTGTATTACACTTAAGGCGTCTAATAAAAGATGTTATTGAGTTGCATTATGGGAATTGCAGCCCCGAGAGCTTGACTCACACGGGAGATCTGATGCTTCAGTGTTGGCCCAAGTTTAACTTTAACTTTTAAAGTTTTGATCACAAGATGTATTTTAGATTTTTAAAAGTTGGACTCTTTCAAACTTCTGTCTCTCTGAGCCTCTCTTCTGATTGGCTGATCGTTTCCTGAGGGCGCTGACTGTAAATCTGTGACATCACAAAGCTCCTGACGGCCCAGAGAAGGAACAGTTGTGCATTGTTAGCGTTTTGATAGCTTCACAATTTTTACCTGAAGAATAGAAACCAACATCTCACATTCAACAACATGAGACTTTTAAGTGTTTCATATTATCTATGATGTAAAGACGCTCCGTCCTCTCTGAGACGCTTCGATCTAGAACCTCTACACTTCTATTCTCCATCACCGGCTGAGTTAGCGTCCACTGTGTTATTCAATCTGACGCTGAGGAGGAGCAGGGAGGTGCTGAGAGACGGGAGGTGAAGAGGAGGAGCAGGGAGGTGCTGAGAGACGGGAGGTGAAGAGGAGGAGCGTCACACACGAGGAACTGTTGCTGTTTGACAGACTGATCCTGAGCAGGGACAAAGACAAATGGTCTTAAAGTGGAGACAACGCTCCTGATGTCTGTGTGTGTGTGTGTGTGTGTCTGTGTGTGTGTGTGTGTGTCTGTGTGTGTGTGTGTGTGTGTGTGTGTGTGTGTGTGTGTGTGTGTGTGTGTGTGTGTGTGTGTGCGTGCCACCCTGCCATGGCCCCAGACAGGCTTTTGTCAAAGTGGGCACACGGGTGGCGACACACAGCAGCTGACAGAAGGACGTGACACAGGAGTCTGTTTAGGGAGGTGACAGGAATGTGGTGACCCTCAGAGGAATGTCAGCCGGACGCTCGAGCACTAATCAGGCCGCTGTGTGTTTTTGATGTGTGTCTGGATACTGTGGTTCTGTGTGTGTGTGTCTGTCTGTGTGTGTGTGTGAGCTCTTGAGCTGCAGCAGGTGGAGGAATGTGGGGCTGGTTTTGTTGCTGTCTCTCAGTTTGCAGGTGCAAGGCCAAAGCGGTGGGACTCAAACCCACGACTCCCACGGCCTCGCTGTGCCCAGAGACCCCGTTTCTCATCCCTGTCAGATCCCCGAGGTCCTGAGGAAGCCGCCTGAATGACTTATCTGTGCTCTCTGTGTTCCAGATGGTGCTGCTGGCGCGCTGCGAGGGCCACTGCAGCCACACCACCCGCTCCGACCCCCTCATCTCCTTCAGCTCCGTGCTCAAGCAGCCCTTCAAGAGCACCTGCTCCTGCTGCCGGCCGCACACCTCCAAGCTGAAGGCCGTGAGGCTGCGCTGCTCCGGCGGGACTCGCATCACAGCCACTTACAGATACATCCTCGCCTGCAACTGCGAGGAGTGCAGCTGAGCAGGGAGCGGCGCCGTCCAAACCCTCCAGACTCTAAAGACCCAGCATTTTTCTTGGCCTCGGACGTTAATCTACAGCTTTCCAGAGCGTTTTGGTTGATTATTGGATCAGAGCATCGCCCCAGAGGACGGCAGCTCAACGTGCTCGTTGTGATGTTGGGAGTGACAGTTTGGAGCCATGGTACCACCCTCACACAGGCCTCAGCGTCGACCTGCAGCCCCGGGGACTCACACACAACATCTATACCCTCTCCTCTATGTGCATTCAATCAGCGTAAATCATCAGAAGCATATTTCTCCAGCACTCGAGGCCAAACACCACAAACTGCTGCTCCCACGAGGCAGCCGGAGACCCTCCTCACTGCCGAGAGAGAGGTCTGTAAACCACAGAGCTCTTTACAAATATCTGCTACAGGCTCCATTAAAGCTCCGGCGTGCGTTTGACGACAAAATGCAACACGGCTCGTTAAAGAGCAGCCTGGGAAAGGACGAGGCCCGGGGAGAGCGAGCGGATCCACATGTGGCAGCGAGAGAGGGCACCTGCGTTTACTCACCCTATAATATTCTACACGCTTTCCTCTCGCTGTGTAAAACACGAGCGGACAGCAGAGCTCATCACGGGAACTGTGGAAACGACGTAAAGGAAGAAGGCTCTGTCGTCCTCTGGGTGGCGCTGTGGACTCAGACTGTGGATCGGTGTTGATTTGAAATGTAAACTGTTCTCTTTGAATCTCTGATTGTTCCTGTCCACATTATTGAAACTTTCGCTGCGATCAGGAAACTGCTGCTTTGTGCCTGTGGTGTATTGTTACTAACGACACGTCCAGTGTTTCCCCGTCGCTCCGCGCTCGCCTGTGAACAGGAAGTCAAACTGTCGTCATCAGCCGCCATTTAAACTTCAACTCTGCTAGTTGCATTAAAAACTCATAAAACTCCATGAAAAGTTCACTTAGATTTGGAATAAACTGATTTTCTTGGGTTACGTTGAAGTAAAGAAACACCACGACGTCATATTCCTGAAATCAAAACTTCATCTGAAAACTTCATTGTGAAACTTCGAGTCCACTGAGTTTATGGTGTTTGAAACTTTAACTTTGAAACATCTGTCTGACCTGATGTGGTTTGAATTCCACTCTATGAAATTACCAGAAGATTATTTCAAGTTGTGCACAAATTCAGATGCAGAAGATAATAAAGAAATCTGCTTCAGACGAAGTTGGTGACGTCCAGATGTCAAATGGAGTGGAATCGATCAGATCTTCTGTCCGATCGTGTTTCATCCCGTCAGTCACAGAAAGTGAGAAATCAAACATCAGGCGACTTTCTACAAATCGCACAGAAGATAATTCAAACCACATAAATTCAGCTTTTCAAAGTAAAACGTTTCAGGACATCAGTCCAGCTTATATGTTGAAGTTTAGTTTCATCAGCTGTGATTCGATGCAGTGAGAAGAGCTGATATCAGTTAAACACCAGATTCCCGCCTGGTTTCCTGTTGAGATGAAGCAGCTCAGGAAACGATCACAACGTGTAAATGTGTTTTAAAGTTTAGCTTCACAGTTACATGTTTAAATCAAATGTTCACAGAATCTCTCCAGAGTCGTTCTGACTTTTGTTTCTTCGTGTTTGTCGTGTTTATGTGTGAAGAGCGATTCACCTCGACTCCTCTTTAACGTATCTGCAGAGCAAAGAAAAAGAATCAGGGCTGATATATAAATACATTAAAACATGAGAACATCTGTTCTGGATCAAAACATCGTGTTCGGAGCTCGTCGGACATGAATGTGATTAAAAGCTGCTACTTGAAGCTGAGTGGAAAATTATGTTAATTTGAAGTGATGACGTCAGAAATTCGCAGACGTTTGGATCTGCACCAAATTACACAAACATCAGTTTCCTAAACGCGTCTGATTTATTACTTCAAGATCATGAATTATTCTGAGGAATCAATTAAAATGTGGGAAAAAAACGAACTAGAACACGAGTCATTAGAGCTGCTTCCTCCACCAGATCTCACACGGTCACAGACATCAGGCCCTACACATGAAATCTGTGAAATGTCCTCGTCCTCGTCTGTCCTCCAAGTTTCGTGGAAGTCTGTCCTGTGGTTTTTGTGTAATCCTGCAAACTAACAAACAAACACAGATTAAAATGTGAATTCCTTGGCCGAGGTCGTTCTTGTGACGTTTCTTTGCTTCCATTGACTTTTAGACTCTGATACGGGAAATGTAGATATAGAAGAAAATGATGAACCTGGAGAAACGATGCTCGTCAGGTACGTGATCTTCTCTGTGGTGAATGGACCGAGTCAGCGAAGGAGGAGAATCATCAGCTGCTTCACGTCTGTGTGGATTCATCCAGAGTTAAAACCTGTGTTCAGCTCAGACTGCCGGCCTCTGTGTGTGTCTGTGTTGTGTTGGGAGCTGAAATAAAAACAATCTCAACATAATTTCCAGATCTCTCAGAAATAAAATGTTTTAAAAAAGGTCTCACAGTTCAAACCAGCCAACAACAGAACAAACTTCTTCATTGTTCAGAGTAAAATCTCAAATCGGCTCAGAGTCTTTCACCAGAGACACAAACCTCCTCACCTGGAAGCTTCTGGTTTATTCTGCTTTGGACAGTTTGTCCCACTACGTCTCTGCATAACCAGCACCAAAGATAAAACCAGCACCACAGATAAAACCAGCACCAAAGATATAACCAGCACCAAAGATAAAACCAGCACCAAAGATAAAACCAGCACCAAAGATATAACCAGCACCAAAGATATAACCAGCACCAAAGATAAAACCAGCACCAAAGATAAAACCAGCACCAAAGATATAACCAGCACCAAAGATATAACCAGCACCAAAGATATAACCAGCACCAAAGATAAAACCAGCACCAAAGATAAAACCAGCACCAAAGATATAACCAGCACCAAAGATATAACCAGCACCAAAGATAAAACCAGCACCAAAGATAAAACCAGCACCAAAGATAAAACCAGTTTCAGACTCACCTCAGTTTAAAAACACTGGTTTTAAGGTTTTAAACTGAGACTCAAGTCTTTCACGGTCCAGGCTGTTGCTGTTGACAGCCAGCGCCCCCTGCAGGATCCTCCACTGCAGATCACCTGACCTCCTGTTTAATGGTGGTTTACAGAACAGCCTCCTCACTGGTTGACACTCCTCCTGCTCCTCCGACTCTCTCCTCCTCCTGCTCCTCCGTCTCTCTCCTCCTCCTGCACCTCCGTCCTCTCCTCCTCCTGCACCTCCGTCTCTCCTCCTCCTTCCTCCTTGCTCCTCTCCGTCTCTCTCCTCCTCCTGCACCTCCGTCTCTCTCCTCCTCCTGCCTCTCTGCACTCCGTCTCTCATCCTCCTCCCCTGATCCTCCTCCGTCTCTCTCCTCCTCCTGCACCTCCGTCTCTCTCCTCCTCCTGCACTCCGTCTCTCTCATCCTCCTGCTCCCTCCTCCTCTCCTCCTCCTGCTCCTCCGTCTCTCTCCTCCTCCTGCTCCTCCCGTCTCTCTCCTCCCTCCTGCTCCTCCGTCTCTCTCCTCCTCCTGCACCTCCGTCTCTCTCCTCCTCCTGCTCCTCCGTCTCTCTCCTCCTCCTGCTCCTCCGTCTCTCTCCTCCTCCTGCTCCTCCGTCTCTCTCCTCCTCCTGCACCTCCGTCTCTCTCCTCCTCCTGCACCTCCGTCTCTCTCCTCCTCCTGCACCTCCGTCTCTCTCCTCCTCCTGCTCCTCCGTCTCTCCTCCTCCTGCTCCTCCGTCTCTCTCCTCCTCCTGCACCTCCGTCTCTCTCCTCCTCCTGCACCTCCGTCTCTCTCCTCCTCCTGCTCCTCCGTCTCTCTCCTCCTCCTGCACCTCCGTCTCTCTCCTCCTCCTGCACCTCCGTCTCTCTCCTCCTCCTGCTCCTCCGTCTCTCTCCTCCTCCTGCACCTCCGTCTCTCTCCTCCTCCTGCACCTCCGTCTCTCTCCTCCTCCTGCTCCTCCGTCTCTCTCCTCCTCCTGCTCCTCCGTCTCTCTCCTCCTCCTGCTCCTCCGTCTCTCTC
>NC_047171.1:1212764-1236293 GCF_009819705.1 Hippoglossus hippoglossus | reverse complement strand
TGTCTCCTCGCCTTCATCGATGGCTGTGTGCAAAACACATTTTTATTAAATGAACCTCCATTTAACAAGGCAGGTCAATTAAGAGGAGATTTAAATTCACAATATGAGTGAGGGAGACATGTCTGGTCTGGTCACATCCTCACGACTGTAGATGGGACTGCTTCTCTCCCTCCGCTGGTGTTGTTGCAGTCATACATCCTGACATGTCAATTACAGCAGTTACTATAGATGATGTTAAATAAATAACGCTGTTCAATGACTGAATGCTGAGTAGTACATAGAGGCAGCTACAGTGCAGACGTCCCCAGGCGATCCGTGGGGTGAGATCAAGGCTTTTTTCTTTTGATGGCTAAACGAAGCCAGAGTCTTTTACTTTGTGTTTGCTCTGGATTTAATGTAACTATCTGTGCACTGTAGGGAAGTAATATGTAGGAAAAACACATAAACATAATGTAAAGCTAGAGACTGCAGCTCTGTAATATCAGGTGTCTGTGGAGCCCTGTTAGCCGTTGCATTGTGTAGTGTGTTACGCTGCCAGTTAGTTATTTACTAACCTGTAAAAACCTCCAGGCTCTAACAAGGTACAAGACCATTAAAACTTATTGCCTGTTAAGGTGGAAGGTAACAAACTCCACTGCGTTGCTGTTCAGGGTGTGAGGGTGTGATTCAGAACCCTTCAAGATTAAATATTTGATATTGTCTGCAGCGTAGAAGACGTAAAGTGGGAAACAACAAAATAAAGGATAAAGCCTCACATTCTGCATCTGGTTTCCTGTTTGAAAAATAAAAGATGATCCTGAAGCTGCAATGTGAATCAAACTCTATAATATAAATAGTTGTCTTGGGTCATGTGAGCAGCGTCTCCTCTCCAGCCGCGGCTGAGCGTTGTCTCCTCCGGTGAAACAGAGCGGCGGTGGATTATATCAGCTGCAGCTAATTAATGTCAATTATGTAAGATTTCCTCTACATGTCACTGACTGGACTGCGACTGTTTGAATGAAATGACGCACACACATATGGCTACAGGCTGTGTTGGTGTTGTGTGTGTGTGCAGCATGTCCACGTGCACCTTCTACACTCGAATGAGTCAACTTTGAAAACTCGTGGTTGTGTTTTAATCTGGACAAACAGAAAAATACTTTTGTAAACGCAGACGCCATGTTCTCCTCCTGATTGGTTCCTATCAGTCCCATGACTCCACCACTAGTCGTAAAGGCAAAGCGTTGCTGACACTTACTGTTGATTTTAGGTTAATGTACAGACTCGCACCCACACACAGCTCAATGCACACCCTCTCTACACAGACACGCATGATCCCAGTCAACCATCAGATCGAGCTGGAAGTTGTCATCGTCATTTTGTGGTGAAGCTATGTGATCATCTCATGTTGATTCACATGTGAGGAGCACAATTCACATGTAAATAATGTTAAATATGCCCTCAGGACAGACGTGTGTGTATATTTGAACAGAAACGAGCATCAACCTGCAAATACAAACAGAGTTTGTGCTGCAGCTTGAAACCTGCTATAAATCATTCATGGAGGCTGCAGAGGAGACGCAGTGTGTCGTAGGTAGTCATGGGTGGTCCGGTGCATGTACATGCACGGCAGGAGGCAGGAGAAGACACCCTCAATCCAGTCATTCCTGTTTGAGTCACATTTCCAGAAAAGAAGATGCTGAGCCGTCTGGTTCTGGATGTTTCACCACCCACAGACACTGAGCCAGGAGAGGTGATTGGAAACAATACAAATAAAGAGAAATAAAGGAGACGCAGGCAAAGCGAGGTGATGATGAGATGAAGCCAGGAAGCGGTAAATTGTCGGAGGAGAATTAGGACCTGAACGCACCGCGGCCACATTTAGCCAGGAGTACGGCTGTGTTGACATATTGTCTGACAGATGGGCGACACATGCTCGGTGTGACAGCCCCGTTCGAACAGCAACTGGGACTGTGAGACCGAATAAGACCCGCTGTGGCGTGCTCGGTGGAAAACCACCTTGTCTGACTTCAAGCCGCCACAATCGCAGCTGAATTCTCTCTTCATCTCCTCCACTCCCTCCTGAGTGTGTTCTCGCTCCTCAGCTCTCCCCCCGATGCCACTGTTATTCACGACTATGTTAAAGGTAATGTAAATCGTATCGCATCGTACGTCATCATCTCAGTCCGTCGCTCAGCTCATTCAACGTGCCGCGGGGTCACGGATCTAGTTTAATCACGACAATTTGTTTTTGCCCATCCCTCATTTTGTTGTCGTATACAAAGTGCAGCGGAGCCTGATAAAGTTGTGTTGTATTTATAGCATCACAGGGAAAGGAAACATTTACTTCTAGAACAAAAAGAGAACATTTTGTGAATTTAGTGATTTCTTCAGCACATGTGCATTATTTATATATTTCAATGTGTGAGACACATATTTAATCAACATGCAGGTACATTCAAATCTCACATTATTATTATCGACTGAAACCAAACCTTCAGAGACATATTCTGTTATTTCAGTGTCTCTTTCCTCTGGTGTGTTATAAAGGGTTTTTGTGAGTTGAGAGGTCTGTGGTGAAGGGAGTTGTCCCGTCCATACTTTTGGGTAATTGTGATGTCATGTGACAGGACAGGAAAAATAAATAGTGGCAAATATATATTTTTTTTAAACAAAAATATATATCTAGTACCACTCGGAACAAGTCTCCCAATTTATCTTGGCATGTAAATATAAAACATTGTGCACTCAGGCTTGAGGAGTTGTTTGATGATTCAGCTCCTGACTTTTTGTGTTGTGGCATTTCAAGATGGCTTCTCTTTCTTCTCTGTGGACCCACGCACTCAAACACGTCTGACTGTTTTGTGTGACTCCCACTCGCGCCCTTGTACAATGTCTCTCATTTGTTCTCTGTTCTCACTCTGTCGGTGGCGTGAATGGAGTCGTCATTAGTCATCGCGTCTACGTAAGTGTTGGTGTTGCTTCTTGTGAAGGACTCGCACTGCAGCAGCGACAGCACAGAGAAGGAAGGAGCGATGCCACTGTCACTGCTTGGCCTTCTCTGCCCCGCCATCTGGGGCACTGCGGGGGAGCTGACGGCCTTCAGCTGCATATGCTCTGTGTCAGTGCTGTGTGTGGGTCTGTGGGTGTGGTGAGTAAATATGTGCCATGTCTAAATCGGCTAACGACCCGCGCAGCCACACGGCTCTGTGTCAGAAACACGCAGCCGCCGTGGTCACTCGTGTCCAGCGTGTGAAACGCCACTGGTGTTAAATCCCTGTTTGTTCATTTAGTCTGGGACGGAGGTGTTGGTGCTCACACAGCAAACAGGCTGCTGCAGATATGACGGAGTGTGTGACTGGCTGACTTTATTAACACACACCAACTCAGACGGTCAAATATTGACCCTGTTCCCTCTGGATCTGTGGACACACCTTTCTGCTGTTTGCTGCTGATCTCAGGTCAGCTGTGCTCCAAGGATGGTGGCTGAATAGAATCATTACTGGGTATAAATGGTGTCAGGTGGATCTGTGAAGTCAAATGAATTGATTTCACATGAATGTATATCACAGTATGAACTGTGCAAACCCTGCAGCAGTGACGACAACACGTGTCTTCAAATCCAACTGTGAATCAGATCATTTCATATCGATTAACTCTGAGCACAGAGAAATTAAATCAAATTCTATCTGCAGCAGGTTGAGCTGAGTCTCGTCTTTATATCTGCTGCAGCGAATGGACAGCTGCACGTGTGTGACGTATTCTTAAGTCTTGAAAAGATGGTTATTGATTATTAAAAGTATATTTGGTATCAATAATCACTTATGAATGAATGTTGAGTCTCAGCTAAAGGTTCTGAGGACGTGTCGTCTTCTGCTGAGTTCAGTTTGGAGGAGAGCTGAGATTTAGTGAGAGGGGGGGGGGCTTTTACACACTAGTATATTCACACAAACACTCAACAGTAACAGCTCCACTCAGCAGTTTTCCCAGGACTTGTATAGGAAGCTCTGAGTTCTCACCTCTGCCACAACATCTGACTGAGCCGAGCTCCCGGCCCATTGTACAGTTACTTACACACACACACACACACACACACACACACACACACACACACACACACACACACACACACACACACAGCCCCTCTCAGTCGGGCTCATGTTAACACACTGTGGAGTCAGTGGTTTCAGAACTCAGAGAATCGTAGGTTAACACTTTCCTCTTTTACAACTGTGTGTGATAAACAACACACACATGCTGACACAAACAATACACACGTGTTCCCACAAAACACACACACTTGCTCACACACACAGCATATGGTTTCACAGGGATTGGTCTGCTGCACGCCACAGCTTCACTGTGTGTTGTGTTGTGTTGTGTTGTGTTGTGTGTGTTCAGATATCTGGGGGCTCGTCCTCACTCTTTCCCACTGAGCCACAGTGTTTACACATGATAACAGCACTGGTTGTTTCCAGCTTTATTGTTGTTTATAAGATACACAAGCTGAGGCCTCGGGCTCAGAACCTGTGTGAAGGCTCTTGTGTAAACTGTGACCTTCAAGGTTCTGTATAATTATGCACATTTAAATATTATACATCCTCACTAAACTAAAGATGATGCATCAACTTGCAGGTACGGCCTTGATCTGTGGAAGACCTTTAAACATAGATTTCAGGGGGACCATGTAAATATCTATATCGGGAAGTAAAATATATTCGAGAAAATACTGATATATTAGCAGATAAATATCATTTTTAAAAAATTGCAAAGATTTGAATGTGGTTCATCAAAGTCTTATGACTTAGATGTAATTGAGGCTTGATGGTTTACGCTGGTTCTGAAGATGTGTTTAAATATGTCGGTTACATGTCAGACGTGTGTGGAGTGAATATCTGGGCCATGATAAAGATGTCACGGCATAATGTGATGTTTTTCAGATTAAAAGTGACACAGTGAACAGTTGAGTGACACATAAAAAGAAAGTATGAAATCCCCCCCGACGCTCCCTGACCTGTGGCTCAGTGTAAATCTGCTGAACTGTGGTTTTGACTCGGACTCGATGTGAAGAACTGATCAAGTTCATTTTCTCTCTGGAGTTAACGTTGGTCTTGAGCATGTGGACGTGTCGTCTCATGTCCAAACGACTGCTCCGTGTCTCACAGTCCCTCCCACTGAGTGTCCACCCCCCCCACCCACCCACCCACCCACTCAGTGGCTGTGTGTCACCAAAGACAGAAAACACTTGTATTGGTGTGCACGTCTCTGTGTGTAACCATGCGTGTGTAAGTCGTGTCACCCTGTTCATGCAGGCCGTGTGTGATCTCTTAGTTTGTTACGATGTGTGTGTGTGTGTGTGTGTGTGTGTGTGTGTGTGTGTGTGTGTGTGTGTGTGTGTGTGTGTGTGTGTGTGTGTGTGTGTGTGTGTGTGTGTGTATGTGGGCTAATCTTAGCTTTGGTGCAGGCATCAGCCACCGATGAGGATTAAGAGACATAAGCACACGATGAGTGCTGCTGGACTCCGCTCAGTAGTAACAGCACACACACCATCCGATGATACGTCTAATGTAGTGGAAAAACTCACTTCAGTGTGGAAGCAAACTCTGGAAACATCTAATGAAATAAATGTCCTGGGACACGTCGGCCATTTTACACTTGAAACGTCTTTACACAGTTTGTGTTTCTTTCTCTTACCTGGAAAGTTTCCCTGTAGATGTTGAGTCTTTGTCATTTAAGCTATTTAGGTGAAAGTAAATGTTTTAGTTTTTTTCTAATCAAATCTATGCTTAATTCAGATTATGTGTTGTATGTCAGATTGTAAAAATATGCTGATTAGTTTAAGATTAACTCTTAATAATTAGTTCTTACTGTTCATGCATTACACAGCAGCCGGTCAGGATATAGACTATATGTGAGCGTCCCATCTTCAGCCACCTAAACCTCTGTAAGACATGGTCCTCTACAGAGACACAGTGTGAACAACCACTGAGAGAAGACTCCTCATCTTGTGGTTCCCATGCGGAGCCCTGAACGTATCATCCTGACGGTGCTGCTGCGCCCTTTGACCTCGGGGCCTCGCTGCAGCTCTCAGACACCTCCAGACGCTGTAATGAGAAAGGCTGCAGACGTGATAAAGGTCGGAGCTTTTGTCTCAGCCCAGAGGTCCCGCTGAGTTCCTGAGCAGCTCCGGACCCTGAAGTCTGATCACGGCGCCGGGAGACTTGTTTTTGCGAATGGAGGCTGTAACTGTGCCGAGTGCAGATCAGAGGCCTTCACATGTGCACAGGAACGTACTGAGGGCCAGAGAAAGGATTTCCTCTGACACTCTCCCACAGTTAACTGGACAGCAGAGATTTCACTGTTCTCTGTGCAGCTGCTGGTCGGAGGTTGGGTGCAGGAGAAGCGTCGCTGGCATGTAGATCAATGTGGAGATGTGCTGCGTGGCTTTGTCTCTGTGAGAAGCAGAGCAGGAGTCTGGAGCGGACGTGTTGAGGTTAGGCAGCTTGTCAGGATGCACACTCACCTCCGTAGGAGAAGGGAGGTGGTGCGAAGGAGGAGAACGAGGGCCTGTCAGTCGAGGTGTGTGTGCATACTGACGAGGAGTCGACCCTCTCGTCCTTCTCCTCCTCCTATCGACTGAGGAAGGAGGACGGAGGCTGTGCAGATAAAGTTATTTTTATCTTTTCTGCCATATTTCCCCATTTCTTAGAGATTAACCTGCATTTTCTCAAGTTCACTGAGCCTCAAAATATATTTTCTCCCCTACTTGTATTTAATTTAACTCTGTCCCTGTCCTCTCCGTCACGGTTTGACCTCGAGGCCTCGGTAGAAAAGAGAAGAGTGGCAGCTCCGTCTGAGAACTTGGCAGAAACTGGTTTCTTGCTGTTTGTCTGAGCTGCTGGATCCTGGAGAAGTGGTCGAGCTGCAGAAAGCTGATGCTGGTTCAGGCTGATATGATAATAAATAGACTCAGGATTTAATCTTCTGAATGTGACGTCTTGAAAACACAAAATATGATCTGAAAGTTTCACAAAGAAAAACACTGAGTATCATTGTTACTGCAGAGCTGGACTGAGCTGAGTGTTGTCTTTAATTACATGAGCGTGACCTTTTCTCACACACACACACACACACACACACACACACACACACACACACAGTGCTGCCTGATGAAATTCAGGTTTGTGTTTTTCCTGACACTTTCTGACCTTTACTACTTTATCCAAGCGCTGTGTTGCCATGACGCTGCAGCGCACACACACACACACAACAACACACAGCAGATGGAACACGTGTGTGTGTGTGTGTGTCTTTGTGAGTGCGTGATGCCTTTTATGCCCCCAAGGCCACTCTCCGCCTGCAGGCATCCAGGAACATGCACTGTGGATGAAAAGGAAAAGCGAAGGAGCAGTTTGAAGAAGAGCGTAGGATGTTGAAGAGCTTTGAACACAAAAGAGGAGGTTAATTAACGGAGCGTCAATCATGTGCAGAGTCATAAAAACACCTCTGTGTGATTTTGTACTTTTCCTCTTCACCTGATAATCACATCAATGTGACGTCTGTTAGAAATGCAGCTTTTTTCTCTAGTAGCAGCTCTCAGCAGTTATTTACACAGAATCAGAGGAGATTCATTCTTGTGCCTCAACGCAGTGGACTCACGTGGCCGGAGGCGTGACGTCCTCCTGAGTACCTGAGGGACACGAGGTCTTCACTTGAAACCAGGGACGACCAAAGGTTTCTCCATAGATTGTAAATCAAGATGGTCGACATGTCTCCACTTCCTCCGACTGTCATTCTTCTGATGTCGTGATGTCAGAGTCTGTGCAGCAGGGATTGAGGGCTCTGCCAATACACTGGCTCAACCAATCACGAGTCAGCATCAGCTGCTGTCTCTGCCCCCTTTTATATGATCAAGTTAATAATTAAAAACACTTGAACATAACTCATGAATCAAATGACTGATCATGACGAACGTGAAAGGTCGAAGCTCAGCTTCAAGATAATGTTTTGAAATAAAACCCTTTTCTGGTTATTGTTCTGTGATCGTACACATGACCTCACGTCTCTGACCTGAGTGCGACTCCCTTTTGTTTAGGCCTTGATGAAATGGCTGGTAAACTCCTCTCCTCTTCTTTTCCTCTCTTCTCCCCCTGCTCTCCTCTTCTCCTCCTCTTCCTCTCCTCTTCGTCTTGTCTCCCCTTCGTCTCCTCTCTTCTCAGAGTAATTCTTCCTCTTTATATGAAGGAACTAAATATAATAACAGTTTTCTTATAAGCTCTTTTGTGTTGCTGCTGCTCATTCTGACTCGCTCTTGTTTCGTGCGTTCGTGTCTCCTTGTTTTGTCTTTTGGGCAGAACATCGCTGAGAACAGTGATTACTGACCAGTGAACTGACCCTCATGGTCCAGTGACTCTCACACACAGACACACACAGACACACACACACTCTCTCTGGTGGAGCAGTGTTATGTAAGGATGCTCACAACTGAAGTGAGTGTGAAATTGGAGGAGGCAGGGAGGAGACCTCCTGCCCCCCCCCCCAACTCATCAGAGGCTTTGAAATCAGGCCTGCGAGGCTCAGTCGTGTGTGTGTGTGTGTGTGTGTGTGTGTGTGTGTGTGTGTGTGTGTGTGTGTGTGTGTGTGTGTGTGTGTGTGTGTGTGTGTGTGTGTGTGTGTGTGTGTGTGTGTGTGTGTGTGTGTGTGTTCAGTGGGATCATTACGTTTTATAGACCTAAGCTTGGAGGAAACGGCCGAGCCAATATGCTGACCACTGTGCAGTTTCAGATTCTCTCCCACACACACACACTCACATTCTCCCTCCTGCCCTCTCCGCTGTCTGTCCGTCTCCATGCGGCTCCGGATGAATCGCTGTGAGAAACACAATCGGACTCTTCATCAGTGAAAAGACAAACTCGTGATTGTTTCCACTGGTGAAAATCCAGCAGCGTTTGTGTTGCACTTACTTCCTCCTTTCATCACGTAAATGCACCGCAGTGTTAATCCAGAAAGTTCCATTGATTCCATCGATTGGTTCGAGCCGAAGCAGCTGCAGCTTGAGTCTCCGAGCTGTGTGGCGCGGGGCGCAGGAAGCCGGGGGTTAGTGTCACGGTTTCCGCTCCTCACTCCTGAGGATTCCTGATGGTCTGTGGTCGGCTGAGTGGATGTGAGCCGCTTCACAGTGGAGAAGCTTGAGGCTCTGTTGAGCTCTGATTTGATGTAATGACCCTTTACACAGAATTATTTCTGCACACTCGCTGCTGCTCTGCTTCAAACTCCGTACACAGAGTTCGGCCCTGTCCTTAC
Source organism: Hippoglossus hippoglossus (assembly GCF_009819705.1). Taxonomy (NCBI): domain Eukaryota; kingdom Metazoa; phylum Chordata; class Actinopteri; order Pleuronectiformes; family Pleuronectidae; genus Hippoglossus; species Hippoglossus hippoglossus. The sequence continues at coordinate 1,227,011 of NC_047171.1, read as the reverse complement.
TTTTAGCAATGACCTCATGCAGCAGTGACCACAGCTAATTCTGTAACCTGTGTTTTTGACTGCTGCCATGGAAACTAAAGATGGCTGATGTTTTATTTTGTCCTTTGGGCCGTGACAGCTTCACAGTCCTCTCAGGCTTTTATTGTTGGCTTATTTTATTACACCCCCCTCTTTGCTTCTGATGGAAAACTCGTTTGAACTGAGAATTCAGACCTGCACTGAAGTCCATACATGTTCCTCACATGCTCCTCACATGTTCCTCACATGTTCTGCAGGTTCTGTCTGTGAGAACAAATGTCTGAGTCAGTGTCTCTGGACATGTTCTGGATCTTCTCCTGCAGCCTCCTAGTAAAATGTGTGTAACATGTCAGAGTGAGTCCATGTGAGGAGACAGCAGGACAATGTGTGGAAGCTTCCCAGAGAGCGAGTGGACGTGTTGATGAGGTTTCTAACACGTGACGGACGTGAAACTGGAAGAACACAAACATCTCAGGATGAAGAAGAGGAGCCGTACACGTAGAAGACGAAGACGTCCACTTGGAAACACGAGGAGGTTCCAGATCTTTTGGTGATGAGGGCCGACGCCGGTGTGGATGAGCTGTAAACAACAACACTGATCTTTCCACAGCAGAGTTTATACGTCATGTCCCGCCTCCTGCTGCTCTACAGGCTCCGCCCCTGCTGCTCTACAGGCTCCGCCCCTCGCCTGATGTTCCCACATGTTCCTGTGTGAACGAGTCGGACCCGACAACCTGCTGCTCTACAGGCTCCGCCCCTCGCCTGATGTTCCCACATGTTCCTGTGTGAACGAGTCGGACCCGACAACCTGCTGCTCTACAGGCTCCGCCCCTGCTGCTCTACAGGCTCCGCCCCTGCTGCTCTACAGGCTCCGCCCCTCGCCTGATGTTCCCACATGTTCCTGTTTGAAGGAGTCGGACCCGACAACCTGCTGCTGCTGCTTCACAAACACTAACCACAGAAATCTAGAATTCATGTATAAAAACGGCTCCAGTGAAAATGTGCAGCGGATAATTTGTTGATCTGTTTATAATTTAACAGCCTTTTGTTCATGATAAAATCAAACGTTGCAGCAGCTAATTAAACAGTAATAGGATTATTTTTATTATTTGCTCCTAAAAGAGTGTGTTATAATCTTAAGCCCCATTATTGCACTGATTAGTTTTAATTAGAAGAGAAAACAACAGTTTTCAGTTGTGGGTTTATCTGGTGTCTGGGTTTGTTTGTGCTGTTATAAATATTCAAAACATAAATACATCTGCTCCCTGGTATTAAGACGCTTCTCTGTCAGGGAACAGTTTTCTGTTTCTGCTTGAGAGGGGGACTCTTTCAGAAGTGATGTGTCCATCAGGTCGGTGAGAGCTTCAGTTCTGTTTGCTCAGGAGGAACTCTGAGAGAAGTCCTCGGGATCTGAGCTGGTTCTGTTTGACCTGAGAATCTTCACCCAGCACAGTTATTACAAAGGAGCAGCTAAATACGGGCAAAGAATAGAAGTTGGTTCAGTTGTTTTATTCCTTTCATATTTATATCATACTCTCAATCGGTTCCACTGGACCGAGGCTGCACTTCAGAAGCATTCAAATGTGTTTAGACTTCTTCTGCAACTGTTTAATCTGCTGATTATTTTATTGGCTAATCGCCTTTAAGCAAAAATACAAATCCATTTATATTTCATTGTTTATTTTATGCAAAACACGTTGCTTCGTTTTGAGCATTACAAATTTTTAATTTGCCATTTAAAAAAAATGATCTTCTATTAACAGAAAATAAATGAATCTTCTATCCAAACATTCTCTGGTCAAAGCCGCTGGAACGTTTCTATCAGTTTTATTATTATAATCTCTTATTTTTGTGCTTTGTACTGATTATCAGACGAACAGTTAATCAATAAGTTATTAAAATGATTGGCAGGTTTATAGGAAATTCATCATCTGAGTAGTTGCAGTATCTGTGAGTCAACGCTGACAAATTATAAATTATTTTCTGAAATTATAGATTGTTTGATACACTGAGTAATAATTAACATTAATCAATAATGAAAATAATCAGTATTTACTGCTCCATTGGCCGTTTCTCTGGATGATTTGTGAGGAGCTCCTTTGTTCATCATATATACGTCATATTATTTCCTGTTTTTATATTTTTTATATTTATACTTGCACAAACCCACCACAGCAAATTCCTTGTTTGTGTAAACCTACTTGTCAATAAACCCTGACTCTGCGCCCCGCCTCCTGACCTTTGACCTCCTGCATGTGATGATGGTGACTGTGAGTAAACTCCTGTATCGAAGCTAAAATCCTGTGTCACATCATGTTGTTCTGTCAACATGATGTGACAAACCTCTTCCTGTGGGATTGTGTTGTTGTGTGTTGACTGTAGTGATCTTGAGAGACACACACATGCACAAACACTAAAACACTCAGACGTACGAGGCCTTCGGAGGCGTCTGTGGATCTTAGATCACAGCGAGCTTCGGGCTGACGTCATAAACATGCTGTCTCCTCCCGAGGATTCTGCCCATAATGCTTTGTTAATGGGCCGCGTCTGATCGCGCTGTGGCCCCGCAGCTGATCAATGATTTATCAGTGCGGTGATGTCATATATCTCACGGCCAGTCCGCCATTAACGCTGCAGCAGCACAGATGCCCAGGAGGATCATGGGTATCAGTCTGGATCTTTTATGGACTGGAGATGTTGAGTTGTAATGATTTTAATCTTTAAATATCTTAATTACTTCAAGTCGACTGCAAGGAAAGGACATTTTCCAGGGAGGCGATTTGGCACTAACTCAAAGTTTAGGCAACAAATCAGCCGGTTAATCCGGAGAGTGCCGGCTCAGTCTGCTCCGTCCCGGAACAGCGTCCGACGGCAAATCTCACACTTGGCTCGCGACCCGAAAACACTCAGACGATTGGAGCGGAGGATTCTCCTCCCTCTGTTTCTTTACTTCATTTGTCTCTGTCCCACGTCCTCAGCACTTCCTGTCCGTCCTCCGCTTGCTTTGTCATCCTCTCACTCCCCCCCCCCCCCCCCCCCCCCCCCCCTGTGGACTCTCCTGCTCCCTGATGTGTGTTCCCCTTCATTAAGACCTGTTAGTGCTGCTTTAAACACATCATGTTTCCTCTCTCGCTCAGTGGAGTGTTTGGGATCAGTGCAGCTTCGTCATTGGTTGCTGCTCAATATAATGCAAATATTTAAAATGGATCAAATGTTTATGGTCCTGATTCATCTCTTATAAAACTCTTTTTGTAAAGATTTTCTGAAAGATATATATGATATATATACAATACACAATGCATGGTGCATACAGTGCAAAGCAGGGACATCTGTAGAAGGTGATGTCCAATAGATAAAACGGATGAATTCAGTTTGTATATTTCAGGCAGAATAAATCTGTGGTGACTGAGTGAGTCTTTCCAGATCTGTTGGTGAGTCTCAGGGTCAGAAATCCATGGGAAACTGTTGAGTCTCCTGTTGTCACTCCAACACACACACACACACACACTTTGTTATTAGTGCAGTCCTTCTATCATCATCAGAAATGATCTCAACTAAAACTAAAGTTGGGTGTTAAATGTACATTTCGACAGGTTCAGGCCTCAAAATGGAGGAAGGAGATTCCTAACAGATGTGTGATCACCCCCCCCCCCCCCCCCCCCTCACCTGAGACGTGTAGAGCAGAGGGCTTCAGGGAGACAGGGTGACAGCCACAGTGAAGATGGTGAATCCTGTAATCTGAGACAGGGAAGTGGGACTTCCTGTCACAGCTACTCATCTTCAACCGCCATCTCTCTGTGGTCCTCTGTTTCCGCCCCCCCCCCCCCCCTCTCTGGGTCAAGGAGCAGGGAATGTGTGCAGGTTTGTGTGTCCAGCTGCACACATGCACACACACTTGTTTATAAAAGGATACCCAGTGGTCCCCTATCTTTCCAACTGTGTAATTGTCCCACCGCTGCACAGCCCCTGGTGGCGGCAGCAGGCAGGACCAGATGAGAGGGTGGAGCCTGTTGGGATCTGACTGGCAGGACCACGTTCGGACAAAAAAATTAAATTATGGTTGGATTAAGGCCGAGTTTGGTCACGTTAGCTTGGCTATCTACTGGATGTTTTTACACTGCACGTGTCTGTAGTCGGGGAAAACATCTACTGCAGGTTGGACTCTCCGGACTTTCTCTGGCCTCCTCTAAAGTCCGGAGACATCTAGGAGAAGTCGTGGAAAGAACGGGATCGTCCGCTGTATTCATCATGAGCGGGGGGGGGGGGGGGGGGTTGATGACGCTTGGCAGACAGCGATGATGCTGGTTTAAAACCTGCTGTAATGATATGCTAATGTGCGGTGTGAACACCAGGTGTGATCCTCACATGTTAACGTTCTGTCACCACTGAGGTGAGTTAGAAATGCATTTGTTGCTTTATGAAAGAAAAGCATTAGTTATAAATGCTTCCATCATTTATCTCACTTTCCTTCTTCGTGGTTTTAGCCTCGTTTCTGACAGAATTGACGACCCTTGGCAGAGAAGACCCCCCCCCCCCCCCCACAGAAATCTGACACATCAAACAGAAACTGCAGCTGATTCTGCAGGATTCAGATTTATTATAGAGAAATAAAAAGACTACTCAGTTAATTAACAGCAGAGGAATGAAATGGCTCGGTCGATGTGTAACTTATGGTTGAAGAGTGAATGATAATTCTCTGGAGCGGGGGGGGGGGGGGAGTCTCTACAGTCACCTCACGATTCGATCCCGATTCAGAGGCTCACGATTATCAAACGATTTCCAATGCATCTGGATTTTCTATACATGCATCTTCACTGGCCTCGTGATTTGTGCTTTCTAATCACCACACTTAGAGCTGATCTTTATAAAAACCTGCTGAATTCATATTTATGTTCCTGGATAAACGGGGCGTCGCTTCTTCTGCAACAATGAAGTAAATTGAAAAAACTCTGCATATGTATTTATATTTATATACATATCTATTGTTGGCTGATAAAAATTGCAGCACTCATCGAACTACAGAACGGCTATGGCGACTACAGCGTGTTGTCAAACTACGGCACCTGCTCCACCTGCCTCTCTGTGTGAGGAGGGTTGTCACCTGTCCTCTGCAGTGTGTGAACATGTTTCTGTGTGTGTGTGTGTGTGTGTGTGTTGGCGGGTGGCTGCCAATGAGCATTGCAGGTGCTGGCATGTCCAGTCTTCTGTCTAATCCCCATGGGAGTGTAAGTAAGCTGTGCCTCCTTACGTAACCACTACGCCAGAGAGAGGATGGAGAGATTACGACGTGGGCACAGAGCGGAGGGGAGTGAGGGAGGTAGAGAGGATCACTGAGGATGAGGAGGATGATGATGATGAAGGGACATGTGAGGAGTCGAGGTGTAGATGTGTGTAGGGTTCTTCTCTTGTTCTGCTGTAGCTGATGAAAACCCTTTGATTGTGTCTCCTCCACACACGTTCACACTTTCCTCTCAACGACTGTTGTATTTTATTGTTTCGCTCCCTCGCTCTCTTTCTCTCTGTTGTTCTGTTTGTCGCTTTCTCATTGTCTGCTCGTCTGGTGTCGGCACAGCAAAGCCCCCGGGCAGACGCTGGGAAATGTCAGACGTTTAATTGAATTTATGGCACTGGCAGGATAGACAACAGCAACACACACACACACACACACACACACACACACAGCACTAAACGACTGCAGTTGTTCAGATAGCTGCTCTCACATCTGCACACGAGGAGACTATGATCTTTAACAGTGTTGTGTTAAGACCGTGTGTGAAGAACCCAGCTAATCTAATACAGAAGTGTTGATGTTGCTCGTGTTGCTGTCGGAACTTCAGAGGTTGTTTGCTGTTAGCAGGAGGTTCAACTGGGCTCCATTAATCTGGTGCTCTGGTGCTAACATGCTAGGCAATTATCACAGTGTTAGTGCTCAGGACACACACACACACACACACACACACACACACACACACAGACACACACACCCGTATATAGGTCAGGGGTGTTTGTTCTCTTTGGGACGTTTAGTCCACGATAATCCAGCATCGCACACTGTGTTTAAACAAAGCAGTGAAAGTACCAACAATTTATTATGAATCATTATTATTCTCACTGCTCAGTTGACCCGAGTTAAACACAACTTCCCTCAGGACATCTTCTCTGCGTGTGTGTGTGTGTGTGCTCGTGTGTGTGCTCGTGTGTGTGCTCGTGTGTTTTCTCCGTCTCTAAGTTGCAGACTGGTGAGTTTCCGCTGCACCATCAGAGCCTGTGTTCTCTGTGTTTATGTCCCCGATGCATCGAGCTGCGTTATTATCGGACGTTTGTGTCACTTATGTCATGTGAGAGCGCCGGAGACGGTTCTGCAGCAGCCGAGTGAAGCTTCGCTGTCGGCAGCTGAATCGATGTGTGTGTTTCTACATGAGTGAGACAGAGACAGAGCCGACACAGTTCAGCCAGTCAGACGAGGACCTGTCAATTCACTGCTGCTTTACAATTCCCTCTGCGTCCGAGCTGACCGCTGACCAGCGCTTCAAGATGGTCAGTCAATCAGGCGGCGTGCACACTCATACATGTTGATTTTAAAGGAAACACATTCTGCTGATGCTCAGGTTGATCATCTTAGTTAGTGTTATGACTGTAACAGGTTTACTTGCTCTAATGTTCAGAAAACACATCATTTCAAACTGTCCATCGCTGCAGCTCCTCTGTTCAGCCTCTGTCTCAAACGCTTGGTTTTAGCTCCTGTCTCTTTAAGACCCCCCCCCCCCGATAGAGCCCAGTCTGCTCCTGGGTTGGTAACTGAAATCCACATGTTCCTGCACGGCCGGTACCTACTGGACCAAATCAAAACTCAACCCCCGACGAACATGATGAAACCGTGTTAGACTGGTTGTGTAACCTCATGTCAAGCACATCAGCTGTGTGTGTGTGCGTGCGTGTGTGTGTGTGTGCGTGTGCGTGCGTGAGAGACTCACTGATGGAAGAAGAGGATGATTGTTTCTACATTATCTCTTGTTTCATCTGTCTCTATATCTCTTTTCATAACATTTTTTAAGCATCATCTGAAACACTGAAGGCTGTCGTCGACTCCCACTTCCTGCTTTCATTTGTCCTTTGTGTCTGTTGATGCCACGCGTGTGCACGGAGGCGTCCTCACGGCAGGTCGGGTCTATCGGGCGCCGTCTGAGTGTGAATGATGCCTCGGACTTGTGCGCCTCGTAAAAGCCGCTGACATTTTAGGGAATGAGACGCGGGCTTGATTGATGCATTATGAAGTTGGGAAGGAGCGCGGCCTGCAAATCACCTTTTACTGCAGCGTCACACACACCGAGATGCAGATAGATGGCGTGCAGCTTCGGGCACCCTATCTTTTTGATGTTGCCGTAAATTTCCCCCGGTTACCGTGACGCGTGGAGTGCAGCGAATGTCTGTCTCTCTCTCTCTCTCCTCCGAGCCGCTTCCCCACATCCTCTCTCAGGGTCATTTATACTATGAACAGATTAAGGCTCCAGGTTACGGCTGCACCTCCTACCTGTGAGGTTTGCTCGAGGGCAGGGGGCAGAGGGCAGGGGGCAGAGGGCAGGGGGCAGAGGGCAGGAGGTGTGTGGTCATTAAGTGCTTATTGCTGTGAACTGTGCGTGAAAAGGTCAAACATATTTACTTCTCACACTGGAGACTATTATCCTCAACCGCCCTCCGCCCACCTCCACCCTGCATCCACTTAACACAGGTCCTGTCCCCCCCCCCCCCCCCCCCCGGTGTTTACATCCATCCTGAGAGATGTGATCACGAGTGAAGAGCTCTCGTGTACATGTGATCACATCTTACATCATGATATCACCTTGTTTGGTTCAGACCTTCAGACTCTTCAGGTGTGAAAGGTTCCTCAGACCTGGTCCAGACCGACGGACCAAAAGTCTGTCTGAGTAAAATCACTTTTTTGGATAGTTCTGACTTTTTCTGCGCCCGTAGGTGCTGACGCTGGTAGTACTCCCATAATGATGTTACCATGGCAACCACATGAAGGGCATTATTCATTTTCTCCAGTCAAACAGAAAGACTACCCCCCCCCCCCCCCCCCCCAACTGACAACACGCTGACGTCAGACGCCGTCTACAACGACCTTAGACTCCCTTTAATACACGTCACCACTACGTGACCTTGACTTACCGTGAATGACTCTGCTCCTGCAGAAGTGACCATGTCTCAATGGATTCATTATAGATCTGGTGTCGGAGCTCGTTAACGATCGTCTCGTTTCAACTCACAGACTCGTCAAGTGTTGTTTAACATGAAATGTAAAATGCACATTATATAAAACTTGTATAATGTGCACACTGAACATGCTCTGGTTTCATGTCCCAGGAGACGTCGGAAGCCTGATCCTCACATGTACGCTCTCCTCCGTGCATAATGAGTGGTATTAAATATTTAACACAGTAATCCACACTATAACCGCACTGTGTGTAGCACAGTTAATTGTGTCATCTCAAGCCTTCGCACGTCTCCTTGTCACCACAATGTTACGATGAGAGTTCCAGACGACTCAGACGGAGATCAGCACTTTTTATGTCACAGATTCACAGAAAACACACGAATAGAGCTCAGCTGCATGTCGTGACCTTGAAAAACCTGTTTCATGTAATTACTCCACAATAATAAGATAATAAATCACGAGAAAGAAAGATCGGTTTTAAATTAACATCTTGATATAATGAGTTCAACACATTTTTGAGTAACCTTGGTCGACCCTGCTTCTATAAGTCACCGAAGTCGTATCTCACTCAGGTAATTGATCTGTGTTGAAGAGAAGTTAAGGAGAAAAACAACTGGACACCGCGTTACATGAAGGCTGGAGTGGATTCACACCTACCAGAGGATCTCAGGCTACTTCCACGTTACTTTCTCTTTTGAAATCAGCGGCTGGCCTTCCCAGTGGTGGAGAGTGGTCATGTGACATGTGTGTTGTCAGGTGCGTTAGTGTGGTCGGCGATTACAACTGATACGGAGATTGATTCCATTTGAAAATTCCTTTTCTAAAACTCAAACTTCGTAGTATGGATGTAGCCTCCATGTTTCTTCTGCCTCCCCCCCCCTCCCCCCCTCCCCCCCTCTCCCCCTCTTCCTGTTATTTTAGTGAGGGCAGCTGAAGTGTAGGAATCATCAGAACAGCCCGTGTGCAGCTGACTTCTATTCAGAGCCATAATGGCTGACGCTGCGTGCAGCTGAGTCCCATTCAGAACCAGAATGTGCGGTTGATTTCTTCCAAGACGCCCAGTTCCGCCACTCGAGCCGTCTGCAGTTCAAAGCAGTTTCACCCCCCCCCCCCCCCCCCCACACACACACACACACACACGCACACACTCTCCCTCCTCCTCCCCCCCTCCCCTCCTCCTCTCTGCTGCCAGATTTCTGAAGTTAATCTTTCCCTCTCGCCTGATGTGTGCGGGAGATTGTGCCTCTTAAACCTTTTTCTTAAGGCTGCTGTGAATAAGCCTCTCATCCGCTCCCGAGTAGCTCTTTGCTCAACACATGCTAAACGTGGACACACATGCACGCGGTGCATCAGTGTGGGTGAAACTAACTGAACAATGTGATAGTATATTCGGGCTGTGTCAGGATATTAAGGGACATTACAGTGTTTACAAATGCTGAAGATATTGTTTTTCTCAGTTTACTGCTCCATTAGTTTAATGTAGTGCGTGAAACCTGTGCCCCCAGAGGTCAGTCATGATACAGACGACAGGAGGAAACTGACACAGCTGGTGATCTCCTCACAGAGCTCCAGAATAAAACACAGGAAATATGACCACGACAAAATAAAACCTAGATAGTAACGTCCACTGAGCTAAAAGATTCTAGTACATTGAACATATCATGAACACTTGAACAAACATCAGTGTGATGAGAATGTGTAGTTCTGTCCATGTCCCATTTGCTAACATGGAGGAGGCGTAGTGGATGATGTGTAAAGCAGCCAGCCACCAGGGGGCGATAAGGGTTTTGCTTCACTTGTGGGAGCTGACATGTCGTCCATCTTTTTATAGATGTGACAATTATGTCAATCGACTTATTGATTAATTGACTGATCGGCTCCTGCTTTAGAGACAGTGACTCAGCAGATAAAGATTCTGTGTTGCTTTTTCTTATGAATTGTTGTTAGATTCATATTTAAGTGGCTTTTCTTCTCCTGGAATCCACCCCCACTGCGTTTCAGAACAGACGATCTGCTTCTCCTGCTCTCATCAACCTTTAACTGTCACCGTTCTACTTCTGTCTCTTTACATTCCGTATTCCAGTCACAGCTCTCTGTCCACGTTGCTGCTCATCTCGTCCTCCCTCTCCTCCGTCCTCCCTCGGTTTGTCCCAGCTCCTGTCGGGCCTCTTGTACGTCGTGGTACCGAGCGCCGCCCGGAGCCAGGCCTGACATTTGCTGCGCTGCGAAGGGGGGACCGAGGTGAAGTGACTGGACTGTAGCGTGGAGGGAGATATCGCAGCGGAGGAGCACTCGGCTGCATTACTAATGAGAGCTCTTTGACCCGCTGTACCTGCTCCAACAAAGTTTAGGGTGAAGCATATTCCTGCTGGAGTTTAGTCTCAGACAGACTTGTCTCTGGGCTCTTAGCGCCGACGTCCTGGACCGAACCACTTGGTTGATTGTGAGCTGGTGTTGTGTTTGAGTCTGAGCAGCAGTTTTCCCCACAGAGCTCAGATCTGCACGGCTCAAAAGATTCCAGGAGAAAAAGCCTTTTCATTTCTCTCTCTTTCATTTCTTTCCAGTTTCCGTGTGCCGAGTTAAAATGTGCAAAATGTACATCAGAGTGTTTTGTTTAACTCGACGACAAATACTTTCTTTAATAAGTGAGCGGACGTGAAGATGAAGCTGTATTTGTCACCTCGTCAATCAGTTGATGGAGGAACAGATGATTAGCAGCTTAGTGTGGAAGCATCTTTTTAAAGTAGATATCTATCATGTGATCATTAGACTGGTGACCCACACACACATGTTCCCATTGGTCAAAGCGACAGTTTACTCAGCAGCAGTGCTCATAGTGTTATGTATGTGATCTGTGTGTGTCTGTGTGTGTCTGTGTGCATGTGCGTGTGTGTAGGTGTCTCCTGCATGTTTGGGCACGTTGCCGTTCTACCTCACCCTTCTGACGCTAAGCAGCTTTAGCTTGATCACCATCTGTTCAACCAGTCTGTGTTTGTGCACAAAGACTCCTTACACACCAACCCACGCACACAGACACACACACAGACTCACATACCAACACCGACACACACACTCACACATGGTGTTCAGTCTGCTGCAGCCAGGGGTAGTGTTTGTGTGTAGCTGTGAAATCACCACTGAGGCTGTGCTGACTGGTTTGCTGTGGGTCTGTGATTCTCACAGTCCTGCAGGTTGTATGTTTTGTGATTTATTTATGTTTTATCGTTGGATCGAGACTCGCCTGAACGTTCCCACATGTTCCTGTTGTGAACGAGTCGGACCCGACAGCCTGCTGCTTCACATCAGAAGCACAGTGCAGTAAAATACACAAAACAAATTAAATAGAAGAATACAAAACAAATACATTGTGCAAAATCATAACACATAATAATATAAAATGTCAGTGTTGGGTTTGGAGTCTGTCTCCTCTGCGTGGGTGAATCAGTTCCTGCAGGAGCTTCTTAAGACTCCTGGTTAAAGGTGTGTGTTGTTTCCAGGGGGCCCTTCAGCGTGGTGAGGAGATGCATCAACCGGGAGACGGGGCAGCAGTTCGCTGTCAAGATCGTGGACGTGGCCGAGTTCACCTCGAGCCCAGGACTCAGCACAGAGGGTAAGAGACCACAGCCTGTTGCTCACTCTGCTTTTTGATCATAAATATGACTGAAGATAATGACTTATTCCTCCTTCCCTGTTAAACAGTGAAATATGATCAGATCTGTATCCTGATGCTCGTGTAAACATTGTTTTATTCTATTTCTCGTTCACTCGGTGGCTCACACCCACACTGAGTTTCCTGTCGTCGGCTGAAACCCACCAAATTGATTGGATCTTAATTATTAACTAATCAGACAATTGTTCTTGAATTGATTTCAGATATTCAAGCTAATAAACTATTTTATTCCTCCGCGCCGGCGACGCCCAGTGGCCGGAGGCTTCTGTACATCTCAAGAACACTTTAAAGGAATTTCTTCATATTTGGTAGAAACATTAATTTGGACGTTGGGATTAACTGCTTAGATTTGAGTTGATGGTGAAAGGTGAGGGTGGCGCCACACGTCGTGTTTTTGATGTTTCTACCTTCGATGACCAGGAGTTCATTTCTCCTGGTGTCATCATACGTCTGCTCTATGCTTTTAGGATTGCGGTTTATAATTTTCTTCTGGAAACCCATGTCACTGCCTTTCTGCAATTTTCTGGCGAGGATGAGTGTGGTTAAAACTGGGCGAGTCCACACCTTAGGTTTGGTCGCATGGCGCTCGAAGGAACATGGAAGTGTTCCAGACGTGACACGAGCGATGTTCCACTGCACATGACGACATTTTATTTTCTAGTCGCTGAACTCTTTCATCACAGCTCGTACATTAACCAGGAAGTAAAGCGCTGTGTGGTTTGGCAACAGTTCTAACTGCTTCACCACTTTATTACAGCCGTCACCTTCACATGGTGGTGTCTGTGTGATAACCGCTGGACATCCATCTTCACGGTGTGGTCCGCCCGCTCCTCCGCTCGCCGCTGTTCTCTCAGTGACTCCTTCTCTACAGTCGGCGGAGGTTTACCGAGTCCAGATTAAATGTTCTGGGTGTTTTGTCATCTCTCGCTTCTCATATGAAGCTGTGATGAAAATCGCTCTTGACGGATCACAGAAAACTCTGAAATGAAAGTTTTCCATTGTAGCTTGTCCAACACTGTGCCGGTGTCATTTCTCTTCATCGGCACCATTAATGTTCACGTGTGTGTGTGTGTGTGTGTGTGTGTGTGTGTGTGTGTGTGTGTGTGTGTGTGTGTGTGTGTGTGTGTGTGTGTGTGTGTGTGTGTGTGTGTGTGTGTGTGTGTGTGTGTTTCCTGGTCAGCACACTCCCTGGTCATTTATATCTAATCACAGTTCTTCCTCTGAAACTCTCAGGAATCCATCAAACCCCAAAACCAGACGTCAGCTTCTCATTGTTGATTTGTTTTCATCCCCCCCCCCCCACTCTCTCTCTCTCTCTCTCTCTCTCTCTCTCTCTCTCTCTCTCTCTCTCTTTAAAATGTTTTGTTGGTTGTTGGTCCTCGCTGGTAGTCGAGCGGTTTCACTTGAGCGGACAGCTGTAACACAGCAACACAGTAATCAAGCACACATGCAAACACCCTGAACGGATACAGGCCAAGGGAAGTGGGTCAAATGATTTGTGTCTCTGCAATGGACTGGGCAGGGGGGGGGGGGCTGACACACACAGACACACACACACACACACACACACACACACACACACACACAGACACACACCAGCTTGTTTCTCTGCAGCCTGTCCGGAGGCCTGTCTGATGAATAGGTCAGACTTCCGAGGGGAAGAGAGAGAAGCCAGAAAATGAGTCAAATTCATCATGTGCCATCACCTCCTCACGTTGCTCCACCTCCTCTGCTCTCTCATTCCTTCACTCTCTCCTTCTCCTCTTCCTCTGTTTCCCTCCACTCTTCATTTGCTCTCCCCTCTCCCACCTCCTCCATCTTTCACCTGCGGAGCTGTTGAAGCTGCAGCTCTGTGTTTCTGTGGTTTTTCGGTTTCCATTAGATTGTTGTGACATGTTGTTCTAACTGTGAAACCAGTGTCAGGTCTGGAACACACACAGACGCACTATCACAACACACACCCACAGTTGTGTGTTGTGTAGCTGTCGGAGCATGGCTGCCTCCTCCTGTGAGCTTTGACTCCCAGCAGGAGGAACATGGATCACTGTAGAGATCACATCTGTTCATTACCCCCCCCCCCCTCTCTCTCTTGCTATCTGTCTTTCTAACTTCGGGACGAGGGCTGCTGCCGCCCACTGGAGAAGTAAACATCGAAAGAACGCGTCAAAGGACTAAATATTTAGTCTCACAGCCACGACATCATGTTATTCAAGGATCTGATGGTTCGATTTACCTTCCCCCCCCCCAGTCCACTGCTGCAGACTGTAAAGGATGACTAGACTCTGACACATGAACAGAAAGTGAAGCTGGTGAACCAAACAGCTGGAAAGGGAGATGACATGAG
>NC_047171.1:1177764-1207764 GCF_009819705.1 Hippoglossus hippoglossus | reverse complement strand
GAAACAAGCAGGGATTGATCTCTTTGTGACAAATGTATAGAGATATTGATTAGGTATCTTATTAATAATTTATATGTAATATAGTTTCAGATACAATGTGCAAAATGCAGATTCTTATTTTCCTTTTGCAGCTTTGAAATGTACCTTCAACAAAAAAAAACGCGCCCTCTGGTGGAGCTTCCATGGAAGTTAATTATGAGCTCTCTGATTTCAAAACATTTCTCAATCAACTGACACTAAAATCTCATATTTCTCCGCCTGAACTAAATAAAACCCGTGACTCCGCCCGTCTGCCGGGATGCAGCTGTTTTCTGAGACATAATCCCAGCTCCTCTTCCTCTGACCCGAGTCTCCCTCCTCACCTGTGTGACCGATCGCTGAGCAGACAAGTGCTGAAGTTTTAATCCGAGTGACCTTTCCCTCGTCCCCAGATTCCTGCAGCGACCCTCCTGCCTCACTGACCCTCTCTCTCTCTCTGTCCTTGTTAGTATGGACGGAGCAGACCTGTGCTTTGAGATCGTGAAGCGGGCAGATGCTGGTTTCGTGTACAGTGAAGCAGTGGCCAGGTAAACTGTCCCACACCGTTTCTCTCCTGAGTTCTGTGTTTTGTGCCGTCACTTGAAAAGTCAACACTGTCCCGTTGTGTCTTTGTTTAGTCACTACATGAGACAGATCCTGGAGGCGCTGCGCTACTGCCACGACAACAACGTGATCCACCGAGACGTCAAGGTAAATCTCAGCTGCAGTTTACGTTTCACTGCAGACCTGTGGGGGGGGGGGGGGAAGCATCTGCAGCTCAGGTTATAACGGAGGAAGAGACGTGATGATCAGCTTCAGCACAGACACGGTGTCGTCGCTCAGGATCAGTGAAAACACTGGATGTCGACGTGACGCCTCTGCAGAATCAGCATGTGGTGCTTCTCCCTCACGTGGTGTCTGTGTGCATGTGATCTCACGTCTGTGTGAACAGACCGATGCTTGCGTCACTGCAGTCGGTGTGTGATTGTGCGTCAGGCCTTGGTAATTGTGTGTCCTGCAGGTAGCTGCTGTGTCTCAGCCAGATTGAAGCCACTCTCATAAAGAGTAGGATCAGCCTGGTTTCTATGAGGGGGGGGGGGGGGGACCACACAGTTCTCTCAGCGGTCTCCTCAGTAGTGACTTTAATGCTCAGTGTGTGGATCAATGTGTCTCTTCAGTGTTGTCCTCAGGTGTTAGTCACCGTAGTCTTCATCGTCATATCTCAGTACCTCAGACTGTGGGTCCTGCTGAATCACAGGCTCTGTGTGTGTGTGTGTGTGTGTGTGTGTGTGTGTGTGTGTGTGTGTGTGTGTGTCTGCGTGTGTGTGCGTGTCTGTTTGTGTGTGTGTGTGTGTGTGTCTGTGTGTGTGTGTGACCCACAGAGATGAGGCTTCACACCAGATTCAGGTTCAGATGAGTCGACTTCCTCCTGATACATTTTTCTCACGTTATTGCTCAGAAGGAGAAGAAGAGCATTTAGTGGAACTTAAAATGATGTCACTTCCACTTTGTCTTTAACATTCAAAACAACTTTGTGGCTTGTTTTTCTTTTTCTGATGAAGAAAAACTTAATAACTAAATCTGTGAGTCAGTTTAACAACATCAGATTAATCTGCAAGTGTTAATAATTAATCACTATAGTAAATGTTCCTTCTGATGATGACACACACACTCACACTCACACACTCATTCTGAAAACATGACCCTTTATTTGGTAAAGACAGGTTTTGTCATTAGCAGCTAATTAGCAGTCAGGCTAATGGAAGCAGTTACACAACGTACCTCGACTCTTGGATGATGTCATCCAGTTTGATCCTCACAGCCGTGAAGCAGGTGACCAGTCAAATCGTCACATGACAACCAGGTGTGTGTGTGTGTGTGTGTGTGTGTGTGTGTGTGTGTGT
Organism: Hippoglossus hippoglossus; assembly: GCF_009819705.1. Taxonomy (NCBI): domain Eukaryota; kingdom Metazoa; phylum Chordata; class Actinopteri; order Pleuronectiformes; family Pleuronectidae; genus Hippoglossus; species Hippoglossus hippoglossus. The sequence goes on along the minus strand of NC_047171.1, from coordinate 1,205,842 downwards.
GTGTGTGTGTGTGTGTGTGTGTGTGTGTGTGTGTGTGTGTGTGTGTGTGTGTGTGTGTGTGTGTGTGTGTTACAAATGCCGCTTTGACATTGGTGCAGTCGTTCGCTTCTATTATCACCATTTAACAGTGAGTCTGAGCTCCTGTCTCCAGCTTATCAGATGTTCTGTCTGAGATGTATGCCCTTTACAGGAAACACACGCACACACACACACACACACACACACACACTGTCCTTGCTGTGTATAGATCAGTGTGGTTGTGCCACTTCCTCCCATGCATGAAAGTCACTGAATTCATTTACATCCTGATGTCTCGGTATTTATCTTCACTTCACCACAGACCACCTTGTGTGGGTGTGCGGATGTGCGTGTGTGTGTTTGTGCGTATCTCTGTGGATCTGAGTTTTTGCCTGTGGCCGTCTGATGGCTACAGACGGCGTGCATGCAAATTCACAGTCACACTGACGGGGTCGGTTTGTGCGGCTTGGTTTTGATCGCATAAGTTTTTGCGAGCAGCGTCTGAAGGTGAACTTTTCTCTTCTGAGACGCTTCACTCGTCCAGTGTTTGTGCGGCAGCGTGGAGTTTTGAAGTCGACGCTGTGTGGCGTGTTTTGATCCGCGCGGCACAGATCCCGACGCCGTGCGGAGCAACTCAACAAATCCAGAAACACAGCAAAAGTTTTGATGCAAACACAAACGAGCAGAGTCCCAACGATGCAGAAACACTCCTCCCAACAGTGTGTCTGCTGTGCAGGTGAGCTGAGGTGAAGGGATCTTCCCTGTCAGCCGCTCGCAGCAGAACAAACAGCAGGTGCTACCTCTGTGCAGCTTTAGGTTGTTTGGCTTCCTGGAATATAAACCAGGAGTCTCCGCAGGACGCCAGGCACCAGCACCAGCACCAGCATTCCAAATGTCTGCTCGTCGTGGTGAAGATAGCTTCCTACTCGTGGTTAAAGTCGTGTGCTGCAGTGTCACAGTTTCAAAAAGCTCGTCCACAACACGGGGAGAAAATCCCAGTCTTTACAGACGCTCACATCAGGAGCTGTGAGCGATAACAGAAGCATCAAAGCTGCTTGTGTCTGTGTTTGAGTCTATTTCAGTCTCGACTCAGGGAAGCATGTAGCTGCTGCCTGTGGCTCCGTGTGCATGTGGGTGCAGAGCCAGGTCCTGGGGGGATGTTTACTGAGGATTTGCACCTCTTATTTTAGGTGCTCAGTCAAATTGTGTTTGTCCTGATTCAGTGAAAAAAGCAGCTTCTCTGAAAATCACGTGTTTTGGTTTAGTGCGTCACCTCTTTTGATGCGTCTGATGGATCCCAGCAGCTCAGCTCATATGTGAAGCACATTAATATGTATTAGTTACTGCGGATATTCATCAATTATCTTCCCACACTTGAGTTTTTTTAACTGACATCTTCAGACTATTTGACAAACACTTCCTCACAGCTTCGGGTTGAGCTCCTCTGAGCGACGTGCATTCTGTTCAGATTATTCTTCTGCTTCTGACACCAAACTAACTTTGAGTCTTTCAGTTGTAGTTTTGTACTTTTCCTCCAGCTTCAGTTTATTCCAGGAAGCTAAACACTCAAACTGCGTCTCATATCTTTTATGTGTTGTATCCAGGTGCAATATTCCACTCACTTTTATTCTGCATTATTATTCTGGGTCTTGCATGATTGTAAGACCCAGATGATGAAGATCCGTGTGTATTGTTTTGTGTTGTGTGACACAGTGTACAGTTGTGCAGCTGCTGTAGCACTTTGGCCCAGGATCATTTCCCCATTGGGACAATACCGTATATATTTGAAATCTCCACTCGTCACCTGAAGCTCTAAACTCGTTGTCGTGTCCCCTCACTCCCTGTGAGTCTCTCTTCTTGTCTTCATATGTTTGTGCGAGTTGTGTGTTTGTCCTCCAGCTCGTATTCGTAGATGTCGGATTTGCTCGGCTGCCCACACGGGCCCTCGAGGGACTCACATCTGCAGGGGCCACACTTCACAGACCATTATCTTCTTCATAAACTCCCCTGATACACATCTGGTTCCACCTTCTGCACAAACACCCGTGCACGTTCTTCGTCAATAATTTACACACAATTACTGAACAAGCTTTGTGACACACAGATATCAAATATTTATCGGCTGCCGCTGCACATGAAGAGCTCGAAGAAATGTTTCCATGTAAACTTAAGAACTGACAGATTTTATTTCACATTTAAAATTTATTCGGCAATTTGGATCAAAACATTTCATATAAATATATAAGTCGGCTTTATTCAAATTACTTTCAAGGTTTAATCGATTCTTCTTTTTCAGTCATTTTTTAAACCCCAAATCTGCCAGGTTTTAAAATCAGCTTCTTTCAAAAGCTACAAAACACTTTCATGACTTAAGTCCCCCGTCGCCGTGGCAACGTTTCCATCCACCACCTGTCCTGTCCTCTGACCGGCACTTCCTGTGTCTGACCCCAGCGTCGCTTTGCCTCTGAGGTTGTTCCGGTTGCATCCTAAAAGAACGAGGGTTTGGTGATGGAAGGTTTTGTCTAACAGGAAGTACATCACAGGGTCGGTTGAGCCTCTCAGTGTGGCCAGAAGAAGCAGGCAGTTCTTCAGCTAGAGGAGGAAGAGGAGGGAGAAACTCATCATCATCATTGTTTTATACAAAATCAGACATGAATCAGCAAAGACTAATTTGCGTGAACGTGTTGAATCACCTCGATGAGGGTGGAGAGAGGGTGACAGTGGTTGAGGATGTTCGGTGGAGACGTCGGCTGAAGTTGATAATGAGCCACAGTGATGAAGATGGGTTTGAAGATGTGATACGGCAGCAGACAAACTGAAAGAACCACCTGGAACAAGCAGGTTGTTGACTGAGACACTTTATGTTCAACCCAAATGACTAAAGTGTGGCTCCAAATGTGTTTGAGGGAATCCCGTCTGTACCTGTATGATGACGATGTTTCGAAGGGCTCGACCCAACAGGCTCTGGGAGGTTGTGATGTTTGTACTGTGGCGTGAGCGTCTGATGTGCCTCAGCAGGGTCATGTAGAACAGCAGCACCAGCAGGTAGAAGATGAAGAACATGAGAAAAAGAGGCACGTTGAACGCTGCAGACAGACTGCCCCCGATTTCCACTGCAGGGCTGTAGCACACCTCCACACATCCTCCCTCCTCCGCTGCTCCATCAGCTGCAGTAGCTTCATTCACTGAGTAGTACACGGTCACCGGCACGATGCCTCCCACGGCCACCACCCACACCGCCGCACACACCCTGCTGGCGAAGGAGGCTCTCAAGAGGCAGGTGAAGAAGGTGTGCGGCAGCAGGGTTGTGCAGGTGCTCGGCCGGGAGGCGTGGGTGTGCTGGATGAGGACTGCAAAGCGGCAGAGGGCCACCCAGGTGAGGATCACCAGGCTTATGTAGATGTTAATGTGGAGCACTGGGGTGATGACATGCAGGACCAGCTGACACAGGGCGCCGCTCAGCGTCCAGACGGAGCCCCAGGCGTAGTAGGCGGCGAGGAAGGGCGCGGTGAGGGACAGCAACAGGTTGGAGATACTCAGGTGGGACAGATAGACGTGTGTGGGGGAGATGGTGGAGATGCACCGAAGGAACACCCACAACGAGAGAGCGTTACCTGGGAGAGCGGTGAGGAAGAGGAGCGTGTATACGGAGGGGAGGAAGATCCGAGTGGCAGCAGTGGGACAGAGACAGAAAACAGAAGAGGAGAAGGAAGAGTTGTCTGGTGGGAAAGTGAACGGTGTGAAATCCATTTGATCTGTAATAAAACAAACTTCATGAGTTCCTCATTTTTCAGGTGTGATGTGACTGGAGAGGATTAATTCAAGGACTCGTTCACACCTGGTTTGGTTCAGAGCTTCAGACTCGTCAGTTCAGTGTGAAGCTGAACATCAGGTGTGAAAGGTTCCTCAGAGCAGAAGAGGAGTTCTGGGTCTGGATCAAACTGAACCTGGTTCTGTTCCAGAGTGAAAACACTTTGTTGGATAGTTTGGACTTTTGGACCAATCACAGGAAGTAGAGACAGAATTAAACAGTAGAAGAAGAGGAGGAAGCAGCTGCAGTCTTTACCTCCGACGATTTAATGTTTGAACAACGACATAATGTCAGACAGAATTCATTAGTCCCTGAATTACAATGTGAAACCAGAACGAACACATGAAGCTTCAGACTCGTCGTCAGATTGATGTAAACTTCAGAACAGCAGCTTGAACAAGCGTTCTTTATTTTTAATGCCTTATTTTTAATGCCTTATTTTTAAGGCGGCTGATAAACTATTTTAAGGTTGGTGGTTCAATGCCCACATCCTTTAGCAAGATAAAAAAGTGTTATAATTAAAATGTTAAATGTTTATTTAAGTCAGTTTTTTAAATTAAAACACAACAGAACTAATTGAACTTGAATGTCCAGCTGCTGCACAGCCAGTGGAGGGCTGGCCTGACCCTCAGAAGAGATCCAGCTGCAGTGTGTGGTGCCGTACGTACCAGTGACCGCAGCTCTGGGGATTCTGCAGCTCCCCTCAAATAAAACACAGATTCACACAAGAAGAAAAGTGGTTGTGAGCAGCATCAACTCAAAACTTCTGTCCAACTTGTCACAGAGTCCCAGGTTTGTTGTGGGTGTGGCTTTGTCTCATTGTGTTTTTCCGGTTCCTCTGAAACAACGACAGGTTTCTTGGTTCGGTTTGAGAGTGAAAAAGTGAAGAGTGAGAGATTGTGGTCGTGTGTGTGTGTGTGTGTGTGTGTGTGTGTCTGTGTGTGTCTGTGTGTGTGTCAATAAGAGACTGAAACAGCTGAGCTCTGCATCCATTTACTGTCATAGGACTTACCAGAGTAACTTTCTGTTTATTCTTATTTAGAATTTCCATCTTTCTCTTTATACTGACAGTTCTTCATTTCCGTCCATATTCATCCTGCCTTGGGGGGGCGCTGTTGGTCTTTCAATTCAGTTTTGTGGGTCACTCACTGTCTGAGGATTCATACTGAGCTCCGATGGGGTTTTATTTGTACTTCACCACAGATTTTATGTTAATTTAATTATTAATTATGACAATAGATTAAAACAATGTTGAGTCATTTAACAATAAGCGTCTCTAATGACTGTTTCTCCTTTTCTCCGATGACTTCATATAATACGATATAATATAATAACAGGCTGTTTGAAGATGTAGGAAATTGAAAGCACAGTTTTGTGGTCTGGATGGAAACACCGTCCTGTTGTACAGATCACTGTGAAATTAGGATTAGACGTTCGTGGTCCCCAGAAGATGAACCCTAATGACCTTGGTTAACTCCTGCATAAGTGAAATATCTCAAGAATGGAACAATGCGTCCTAATGATGATCTTTGTTTTGTCCTCTAGCGCCATCATCAGGTCCAATCCCTTGTTTTATGACCAAAGACCTGCAATACATAATAATAATAATAATAATAATCACGTTCCCATCAGCCTCAGCTGCGGGCTTTGGGTTGAGTGTTGAAGTTAGACAGAAAACATTATTCTGGAAACCAGCTGTTTGACTGGAAACGATTCGTGATTTATCTAAAGATAAATAACAACTAACTGTTTTTATTTGTTTCTCTATGTTACTGTAGAAATCATAAACTCGCCAAATTTCAATTTCAAATTATTCACAAAGCATACATGTGTTTCATTCATATAATCACTATATTGTATCATTCAGAGTTGACAGACATTGAAAAAAATGTTTTGAATCAATTTTACATCTTCGAAATGATCTGTTAAAAATTCAAAGGAACCTTATTTAAATACATGATTTATGTTTTGAATTGTGTAAAGAATAAATGAGACAGATCTTTTACCCAAATATATTATTACAATATATATGTATTCATATGAGCCTCTTAAGCCCTGTATCAGCTGATCTGTAATAAGCACCTGTACACTGCAGGCTCGGATCCAGCAGGTAAACAAATAGAATAAATTCAACTTGTAACTTGAAACAATTAATGTAGAAAGTTCATTATTATTATTATTGACACGTTTACTGTACAAGTGTTGCTGTTAAATATCACAAGCTTGAGGCTGACGTTGCTTAAAGACCATTTTGTTTTTAACCTGGTACATTTGTTCACTTCTGACGAAGCTCTGATGAAATTAGCTCCTGAATCGTTTGTGCCTCTGTGGACAAGAGGAGAATGTCATCATCAACTCGGGCGACGGTATTGAATAATTTGAGAAACAGTGCTGCTGCCATCTCCTGAGTCAGCAGCACTGGTTGCAGTCCTGTTAACGATGAAGGCGACGGAGTCTCACTGTGTCAGAGCAGCTTCACATCTCAGCCAGGTTGGATTCAGCTCCTCCCTTCTCCCTAACTACTGGTCAGTCCCAGGCTTTCCTGCCCTCTGTCCGTTCTCCCACTTCTCCCATCGAACTCCACGGTGGAGCTGGTTCCACTGACTCCAACAACGTCTCGCACACACAACACGTTGCCCAGCAAGCGCAGCACCTGCTTCCTCACTGAAGACGACAACAGGAAGTACATGACGGGATCCAGGCAGCTGTTGAGGGCAGAGAATAGCAAAGCCACCTCATTGGCTTGGTCGGCCACACCCCTCCAATAACAGGGCGTGTCTGTGATCTGAGTTCTTATATAGAACACCCGGACCATGTGATACGGGACAAAACAGACCGTGAAGAGGAAGAGGATGAAGAAGGACTTTCTGGCAGTTCTGGTGTAGCGTGCGGCGTTGGGCAGGTCTGGTTTCTCATGTGACGTCCTGAGAAGTGTGAGGGCGATCTTTCCGTAAGACACGACCAAAGAGATGAAAACGAGCCAGAAGCCCACCAGGAGACAGATGTTGATGTAGGCTTTCCACTTTGCATTCAGGAGCTGCCTGTAGTGGAAACATCTGGAAACACCAAACATTCAAGCTGCTCAGATCACACACGTACTCACAAATATAAAGAGTCAACTAAATGGAGAAGAAGGTTTGATTGTAGGTGTCACCTACCTGTTGTCCAAGACTGACTGTGGGTCAGTCTTTGACATCAGAAACACCGAAGTCAGAGCGAAGGACATGATCCAGATGACTGCACAGAGGACGCTGCTCCACTTTGCAGACAGCAGTCTGCACGGCGTCGCAGTGCCGCGGTGGATCTTCAGGTAGCGGTCCACGCTGATCAGCCCCAGCAGCGTGATACTGATATACATGTTCATGTAGAAGAGGTTGCCCACAACTTTACACAAGGTGGCATCCAGCTTCCAGACGTTGCCCTGGCTGTGATAAAGAATCCTGAATGGTAAACACGCCACCAGCAGCAAGTCTGCAAACGCTGCATTTATTAGAAACACCCTCACAGAGTTCTTCTTAGTGGACTGGACACAGAAGAAAACCCACAGAGCCACCAAGTTCCCCACTAGACCCAGGATGAAGATTATAGAGTAGAGCACCGCCAACGGGATCTGCAGAGCCTCATAATCCACGCACGGCGGCTCAGTGCTCGCGGTCTCGTTCATCTCGCTGATCTTTGTGGTGAAGCAGAGAGCGGAAGTGTTTGGAGGAGAGAGAGGTGTTTGTGGTGGAGAAGGTTTCAGTCGCAGTGGTTGTTGTGATGCTCAGCCCTGCGGACGGGAGGAGAAAGAACAGCTGAATCATCAGAGTAGCTCAGTGCTGCATGTTGGGAGCTTTCGCTTCACATGGGAAAGTTTGGGGTTCAAGGCAGGTTTGTGTAACAGCCGAGCTCCAACCGTATGGATCAGCCACGAATAAGCGTTAACCCCTCCCTCATCACATTTAACACTGTTTCTCCATCGTGCCAACAGGAAGTTAGAAGCTTGTAGATGAACGTATCGTAACTTCCCATGATATCATGTATGTGTAAAAGAGATGAGTCTGCAGAAACACAGTACTTGTTACAATACTTGTTTCCCAGTATTTTTTGTCTTGTAAAGCATGAAACCAGTTGAACAAACCATCTGAAGTTCATATGAAAAGATTAGAAACTGAAATAGTAATGATAGGAGAAGCGCTTGCTTTGCTCCCAGCATGAAACCCTCATCCTGTTCCCAGTCCGACAAACAAAGGGAGGAGATTTCAAAGAGGAACTTATCAAAGAACTCACCTCGTCATTGAAGTCCATAAAAACTTTCCCTGGTTTCTTTGTGCACATGTGGAACAAAAGGATAAAAAATCCCACCGCACACACTCATGCACACTTTGAGCTGCACAATCCTTCACTCGGGTAAATTCCTCTGGAGTCTAATCTGTATGAACGACTCCTCAAAAAAAGATCCTTTCCTTTTGTTATCGATCGTTCATCTTGAAAACAGCAGTGCCAAGAGTCAGCGTCTTTCTCTGTCCATGATCTCTGCAGTTGTGAGACGCTCTCAGATCTGTGCTGTTGAGACACGGCAGAGAAATGCTTGAGTGCAGAATGTGGTGATGTTGTACAGAGAGAAGTTGAAGCTGTGGTCAGCCCGCTCCTTCCTCTCAAGCACGACGCAGAACTCCGGCTGAGGCGGAGAGAGAGCCTGGGCAGGGCTCAGACCTTCTGATTACACCCGAGGGCGAGCAGTGGGATCTCACAGCGTGCTCCACTTACACAATGTGCTTTCCACTTTGGGCTCTGGTTATAATGTGGAGGTATCTCCCCAGTTCAGTCGACTGTGGAAGAAAACGGCTCCAAAAATACCACAGTTTGCTTTCACAATATTTAAAGATGGAGTCAAGTAAGGTCGGAGTCAAACTCAAATACCATCCAGTCAAAGGAGTGATTCACCTTCTCTTTGTTGTGAATCATCAGGCAGAAGCTTCAGTAACAGTCGCTGAGGACACATTTACTACAGATGTTCACATTCTCGTCGTTTTCTCCTCACGCATTTGCTGTTTTTATAAAAGAGAGACGACTCAGTTAGAAACCAAACATAAGACATTGGATCTAATAATCTACAACAAACATTATTCCACGGAGCTAAAGTTTCTGTCAAACACGATAAGTTTGGTATTTAAATGTGTTGCTCTTCTTCTATGATCCTCCCACACCATCAGTGAATTGTGTGTGGTGGTGGCGGGTGCTGGGTTTGGGGGTTGGGGGGTTGGGGTGTGTCTCACACATGTGATTTTTGTTATTTATAAGAGGGTGTCGCTCTTCAATTAGCAGAAAGAAAAGCATGAAATCATGGTTCTCCCGTCTCCTCTGTTGTTCCCAGCCTCACTGTGTGCTGCTGGCGTCCAAAGAGAACTCGGCTCCTGTGAAGCTCGGTGGGTTCGGAGTCGCCATCCAGCTGGGAGAGTCGGGGCTGGTGGCCGGAGGTACAGTGAACACCAGCATCACAACGTTAGAGCCACACGGACATTCAAATTCTCCTCACTAATCAGCCAATGACATATAAGTGACTTTGCTGCTGTTGCTCTCCAACATAAGAAGGTTTGTGGACGTTTTTGATCAGGACAAACATTTCAGACGGAGATAGTTGTTGTCATTTTGACCATGAGGACAATGACAGGATCCAGAAACTGTAACAGACGTGAACGTTAGTCAGCACAGACACAGAAGACAGTTGATGTGGAAGCACAGATACAGACTCAGGGGAATAACTTCAGTTAGAATCTGAACACTTTATTATCTCTGTCTCCACAAGAAACCTCCATTAATCTGCTTAAAATACTCTAATGAAGTTTTATTCAGTATCAAAGAAATCATGTGATAGTTGTTTGTACAACAGGAACAGTTACACGTTTATATTAGCATCACTTTCCAAACTCCAACTGACAACATGTCAAACTGCGGCTTCAAGCAGCAGCTCACAAACCAACGGGTGACCTCATGATGGTTTAACAGCCACAACATTAATACTCAATTCCTCTGGAGACGCGTTGGCTGCTCCTACGTAAATATACACAGTCAATCTCTAAGTCAAATGTTAAGTTCATCTCAGCATCTTCAGGTCATAGACTTTACATCCACAGTGAGTCAGAAGAGCACTTCACTCTAATTAGAGGAAATTCAACTTCTTGTTTTGTACCTGGATATGAAAAGTGTCCAAGTTCCTCATCTTTTATCTAAAAGTTTGAAACAAACAAACAATGTATTTTATTTCCTCTTTTTAACCAGAAATGAAAGAAGAAGAAACAAAGGAAACAAATCATTTTGCACTTAATTTGCAGGGGACCACTAGCGCATGTGCATTTATTAAGAATAGAGATAAGAGTGTTGTTAAAGGTTTCAGTGGCAGAAGTGAAACCTGACCACACTTCCTTTTCTAGTAAGGAACCAGTGTCTTGATGGTAAATGAGTTGTGTGGTTCCACGCGTGTGTGTTTGTACCGTCAGGTCGGGTCGGCACTCCTCACTTCATGGCCCCCGAGGTGGTGAAGAGGGAGCCGTACGGGAAACCTGTGGACGTGTGGGGCTGCGGAGTCATCCTCTTCATCCTCCTGTCAGGGTGCCTGCCATTCTACGGCACCAAGGAGCGGCTGTTCGAAGCTATTTGTCGAGGCAAACACAAGGTGAGGAGGTCGTGCACGGAACATCAAACACATTCATACGTCCAGTGAAGGAGACGACTGAGGTTTCTATCACCGTTTCTTTCCTTTAGTTTGTGATTATAAGGTTTGTACTGTGAATGTCAAAGAGCTTCCTTCCCCACAGACCTGGTCACACGTCCACAGCATCATGAGGTCATGTGATGTCACAATGAGTCTTTGTAGCTTCTGACATCTTCACTTGCTGCATCTGTAGAGAACGTGACAATCCACTGTGTCACTGTCTCTTTAATGTACACTACCGTTCAAAAGTTTGGGGTCACTTAGAAATTTCTTTATTTTTCAAAGAAAAGCACTGTTTTTTTCAATGAAGATAACATTAAATTAATCAGAAATACACTCTATACATTGTTAATGTGGTAAATGACTATTCTAGGTGGAAACATCTGGTTTTTAATGAAATATCTCCATAGGTGTATCGAGGCCCATTTCCAGCAACTATCACTCCAGTGTTCTAATGGTACATTGAGTTTGCTAATCGCCTTAGAAGACTAATGGATGATTAGAAAACCCTTGAAAACCCTTGTGCAATGATGTTAGCACAGCTGAAAACTGTTTTGCTGGTGAGAGAAGCTATAGAACTGGCCTTCCTTTGAGCTAGTTGAGTATCTGGAGCATCACATGTGTGGGTTCGATTATACTCTCAAAATGGCCAGAAGAAGAGAACTTTCATGTGAAACTCACCAGTCTATACTTGTTCTTAGAAATGAAGGCTATTCCATGCGAGAAATTGCGAAGAAACTGAAAATTTCCTACAACGGTGTGTACTACTCCCTTCAGAGAACAGCACAAACGGGCTCTAACCAGAGTAGAAAGAGAAGTGGGAGGCCCCGGTGCACAACTCAGCAAGAAGACAAGTATATTAGAGTCTCTAGTTTGAGAAATAGACGCCTCACAGGTCCTCAACTGGCAGCTTCTTTAAACGGTACCCGCAAAACGCCAGTGTCAACGTCTACAGTGAAGAGGCGACTCCGGGATGCTGGCCTTCTAGGCAGAGTGGCGAAGAAAAAGCCATATCTGAGACTGGCCAATAAAAAGAAAAGATTGATATGGGCAAAAGAACACAGACATTGGACAGAGGAAGATTGGAAAAAAGTGTTATGGACAGACGAATCAAAGTTTGAGGTGTTTGGATCACACAGAAGAACATTAGTGAGACGCAGAACAGGTGAGAAGATGCTGGAAGAGTGCCTGACGCCATCTGTCAAGCATGGTGGAGGTACTGTGATGGTCTGGGGCTGCTGTGGTGCTGGTAAAGTGGGAGATTTGTACAAGGTAAAAGGGATTTTAAATAAGGAAGGCTATCACTCCATTTTGCAACACCATGCCATCCCCTGTGGACAGCGCTTGATTGGAGCCAGTTCCCTCCTACAACAGGACAATGACCCAAAGCACACCTCCAAATTATGCAAGAACTCTTTAGGGAAGAAGCAGGCAGCTGGTCTGCTGTCTGTAATGGAGTGGCCAGCGCAGTCACCAGATCTCAACCCCATTGAGCTGCTGTGGGAGCAGCTTGACCGTATGGTACCAGGAAGTGCCCATCAAGCCAATCCAACTTGTGGGAGGGGCTTCAGGAAGTGGGGGGGGGGGGACATTTCTACAGATTACCTCAACGAATTAACAGCTAGAATGCCAAAGGTCTGCAATGCTGTAACTGCTGCAAATGGAGCATTCTTTGACGAAAGCAAAGTTTGAAGAACAAAATTAATATTTCAAATAAAAATCATTATTTCTAACCTTGTCAATGTCTTGACTATATTTTCTATTCATTTTGCAACTCATTTGATAAATAAAAGTGTGAGTTTTCATGGAAAACACGAAATTGTCTGGGTGACCCCAAACTTTTGAAGGGTAGTGTATATACGTGTCACACTGCTGATTGGACAAACCCACCAAACCAGAGGAAACGAAGCTCGCAGCTCGTTGACACGTTCAGAAGAACAACACGTCGTTCAACCTGGAAACTCAACATTAGAGAAACATGTTACTGTTATAACTCATCAACATTATCAACCTGAGTATGAGCAGAATGTGTTTCCTTTACAGACAAACGTCTCCACTTCAGAAAACAACACACACACGCTCAGTTTGAATTTAATCAGATTTCCATTAATGTGAAGAACAGACGTGTTGTTGTCCGTCTCAGTCGTGGTAGATGTTCTGACTCAGCTGTTACACTCATTTGGTCCTTACGTCTACAGAGTCAGTGACTAATTCACCATCAGTGGACCATCTCCATATTGTTTGTATTCCCCGTTGACACCCTGATTGGAATCCACGTTGTTGACTTCCTGCCTACGTGGAAGGTTGTCAGTGTGTCGTTGGGAAATAGAAACGTTCAGGTGCCTTCCTGTCAACTCTCTGTGTTTCCTGTGTTTAGATGAATCCTCGTCAGTGGATGCAAATCTCAGAGAGCGCCAAGGATCTGGTGAGACGCATGCTGATGCTGGACCCGGCCGAGAGGATCACCGTGTACGAGGCTCTGAACCACCCCTGGCTCAAGGTACTGCAGAGGCTGTTCCTACCGCACGCACCTGAATGCACCGTGGAGCTGTTTGAACAGTAACTGAAACAGACAGTAACAGGACTTGAACTCAACACGACTCGTCAGCTTCAGCTTCATGTGTGAAATGGGTGGAATCACCTTTAAGCTCTTGCTTGTCTGAGCGGTTTGTTTCGTGTTGTGTTTCTAAGGAGAGGGACCGGTACGCCTACAAAATCCACATGCCAGAAACCGTGGAGCAGCTGAGAAAGTTCAATGCCCGCAGGAAGCTAAAGGTTTATACACACACACACACACACACACACACACACACACACACACACACACACACACTGCTGATGTCATTACATCCCAGGCTCGTTCCCATGACGTTGATGAGATAAACGCAGATGATGTTGTGTTTCAGGGGGCGGTGCTCGCTGCAGTGTCCAGCCACAAGTTTAACTCCTTCTATGGGGACCCTCCAGAGGAGCTCCATGATTTCACCAGTGACCCCACCTCCTCAGGTTCACACACACTCACTCTCACACACTCTCTCACACACACACACACACACACACACACTCACTCTCTCACACACACACACACACACCTCCTTACATTATTCAACAATGTTTCTACTTTTAATGATTCAACGGACTTGTTGCCTCCACCAGTTTTGATATTCATTCATCTGTTGAGTGTTGATTTGTGTGTCTGTTTCTGTTAATGCTTCTCACCTGTTAGGACTGCTAGCAGCAGAAAGTAGGTATCTGTTGGGGATGTGTGTGTTGGAATGTGTGTTATTTAATTCATTATCTATTCATTATTACATTTTAATATCTGTGGTCTTGATGTATTTTCAATCAGAGGAAGTGCAGAAAAAAGAGAACGAGCTTTTCAGGGACTAAAGCATTTCTGATACCAACATAATATATTCAAAATATTAATAATTCCTAAGATTGCATTATCAAACTCTTATGAGAAAAAATTGAGGTTTGATATTTGTACTGTTTTACTATAAACTTTATTATAAATAACTATGAATATAAACAAAACACAAATACAACCAAATATATAGAACAAGAAATAAGATAATTAACATGTTTTTTTATTCAAACATGTTGTGTGTGTCTGTGTGTCTGTCTGTGTGTGTGTGTGTGTGTGTGTGTGTGTGTGTGTGTGTTACAGGGGCTGTGTCTCAGGTGCTGGACAGTTTAGAGGAGATCCACGGTCTGACCGACTGCAGTGAAAAGGATCTGGATTTCCTCCACAGTGTTTTTCAGGACCAGCATCTCCACACTCTGCTCGATGTGAGTGACACAAACACACAAACACACACACACACACCTTCATCTCGCGTGTCCGTCACCACCTGATGCAGCTGGACACAGAGTCGTCTGATTCAGCAAACGTCTTCACCTCTGGAAACAGGAAACTCTTAGAAAAAAGGAAGAAATGGGTTGTTGCATCAGCACAAACAGTGAAAACACATAAGTGACGCACACATCACCACAATCCTCACACACACAATCCTCACACACACAATGCTTCATACATGTCCACAGTGTAACCAGAGGCAGCGTCAAATCAGATCTGGTCCTTTATTTCCACACAGATATGAAATTCAAACTGAAATCAGAACCAGTGAGTCTGATCAGAGACGTTGACACGTCATGGTTTCTTTGTGACATTCTGGTAACATGTTGCTCATGTAAATAGGAAATTGTCACTCATACTGTTTGAGGAAGTGGAGTCTTCTTACTAAATCACACCAATACATTTATTTTTAGCATTGCACAGTTTCTCAGTTTCTAACAGATCTGCAGCTTGTTTGTCAACAGTCAAAGTTGTGTTGAAGTGGTCGTCCCCTGCCGAGCGTTTCGTCCCCTCCCTGTCCGTCCTCTCGTCCTCTGAGAGTCTGACCAGCTCACAACTCAGTGAAAAATGTCCTTTAGAAGCAGCAGAGACAAATATGAGATAACACGTTATCAGGAACACAAGAGCATGGAGATCTAAGAGTCTCAGTTGTGTCATTGTTCAAAATGATCCTCACCTTCGTCTTCACACTTCAAACACACGATCTCACACGTGAGCTTGTCTCACTGGAAACAAGATGCTGTTGGACAACGTGAGTTTCAAAGTAAAATTTTAGAGGCTGAATTCCACTCTTCTCCTGAGCAGAGTGATGGTTCTGTTCGGTGCTGAGCTCAAGCAGTTTGGAGGTTTTCATGGAGATGAAATGAAGAATCAGAAGATCCAGAACATGTCCAGAGACACTGACTCAGACATTTGTTCTCACATAGAGAACCTGCAGAACATGTGAGGAACGTGTGAGGAACATGTGAGGAACATGTCAGGAACTTGTCAGGAATGAAAATAGATAAATAGCTTTGTGTGATATTATATTGTGTCTCGTTGAGAGGAGGTTAAAATGGGCTGCAGGAGAGTGTGTGTGTGTGTGTGTCCTCACACCCTTGCTCTGCGAGGGGGGGGGGGGGGGGGGTCGGTCAGAAATCATCAGCGAAGGAACAATGGCTTCTATTGTCGGGGCCTCGGTGCCTCTCACAACAAGCCTCCATCCCCTGTATGAGTGTGTGTCTGTGTGTGTCTGTGTGAGCCTCCACGCCGCTGACACACAGAAATCCTGTCGACGCTGAGCAGACGAGCCGCTGCCTTTGATAAGTCGTGTCTCGTTTGTACTCCGGATGCTTTTTCCCTGACAAACCACTTACCGTCTCCCGGGTGAGTGTGTGTTCTTTTCTGTCTCGTGTGTTTGCAGAGAAGAGCTTTTTGTCGAGAGACGCCTGGAGCTCATTTGAAGTCAGCACAGCTTCCCCCTGTGTGTGTTTCTGCCGTTTGACACATATAATGAGGCACTTTAGTCAAGTGTGTTTGTGTTTTTATCCTCATATTGTGGTTTTCAAAGCTCCTCCGGCTTTTTCCTGGATGATGCAGGCAGTGTAATGAGATGTCTGAATTTACTCATCACTCATAATTAGCATATTGTTCTGTTTCTCATCTCAGAATGAGAGTAGTCGTGTCTGTGCTGTTTGAACACACAGACGCTATGAAATCATGCTTGAAGGCTCATCTGCACTCGACTCGCTGCATTTCTGCATCTGTTGCTCAGCACATCTCCCACAAAAATATAAATATTCATGTGTTAAATTGTTTGTTTTCTGCAGAATCATTGTGTGTTTTAGTTTCTGTTGAAAACCTTTAGAGGTCAAAACAGTTTGTTTTAATTTGAACGAACGCAGAAAGATGTTGACAACTCTCCCCTTGAAAGAACAAGGACGTGTGTGTGTGTGTTTGTGTGTGTTTGTGTTTGTGTTTGGTGGACGACACACTGGGAACGATTCAGTCCTCAGGCTCTCAAATTAGTTTCAGTGGTGTTAAGAGGACATCCAGAGCGTATTGTGTTGTTGGGGGTGTGTGTGTGTGTGTGTGTGTGTGTGTGTTTGTGTTTGTGTATAAGTGTGTGTGCCGATGCACAATTGAGACCTGTTTCGTTTGTGTCGTCATCTTGTGGAGTCAGATATTCAACGAAAGAAGAGATGCACCGACCACCAAACCACAACATCCTGCTCCTCCTCTGCACGCGACCATCGTCCACACACACACACACACACACACACACACACATAACTCTCTTTTAATTGTTGTTTGTCTAGTTTGCAGGTCGGACACGTGATGAGCTGTTTTTAGATAATTACACAGAAATTCTCTAGATGAGTTTTGCAGCTGGTTCGTTAAATTACTTTCTTTAAACCACACGTTTTGTTCCTTTAGAACTTTTTTAAAAACAACATTAACAAACCACATTAATCGTTTGTATTTAGATTTTATCTGAAATAAGTTTGTATGTCACAAACAGCCGACATCGTTCCCACGACGTCCACATCACAAAGGTAATACTTAATGTTGCCTCTGATAATGAAACAGACAGATTTGTTCTGACAGAAGTTCAAAAGTCTAAAGACCAATGATCAGATTCCAGGAAGCAGCGAGCTAGTTGGTGATAAACTCCCTCAGATCAATATCAATGTCCTGTGAGCAGGCGTGTGACAGAGTCAAATCCTCAGTGCAGCAGGTTCAACCTGACGTTCGCTCGGATCAAACGTCTCTTTCTCGCTGTCGCCGTGAATGTGAACGTTTGTTTTCGTGGATTCAGACGAACAGTCTCTGCTCTGATTCGTGCGTCGTTCAGACTGTTTGTTAAAAACACCCACATCTGTCTGTGGCTGCGCTCGTACAAGTCGCTGCAGTTTATTAGTCAGCGGGGACTTTTACAAACGCTGCTCTTGTGTCTGTCGACAGCTCCTTTTTGTTCACAGCTCAATGACGGAGAAAAAAGAATGAAACAGGAAAAAAGAGGAATAAATCAGAGTGTGAGGACGAGTGCAGAGTACAGAAGACTTCAGAATCCTTAGTTTTAACCAATTCACACTTTTTTAAGTAATAAATATCTCAATCAGATGAGAGAGGATTATGGTTAATAGAGTTATCAGGAAACAAGGTCCTTTTGAAAAACTGCGATTCTGTTCAGATCAGATTTGCATCTTCTTTCCTCTGGTTCATCGTTTCCTCCTCTCGTGACCTGATGTTACAAACATCTGTTAGTAAGTGTTTTCATATTAATGAATGATTCATGTTTGTAGAAAAAACATTAATGTTGCACAAACTTAAATGAGTCTTAACTCATGGAAACAAAGTTAGAAGAGAATAATGTGTTGGTGTCTCAAAGCAGCCGAGGACCGTTTTCTATCGTTTACTTGTGTCGGAGCTCGTTTGGTTGTTTTAATCTCCGACCGTCTTTTCTTTCAGCTCTACGATAAAATCAACACCAGGTCGTCTCCGCAGATCAGGAACCCTGCGAGTGACGGTGTGCAGAGAGCCAAAGAGGTGAACACACTGATAACACACATCTGTGTCGCGTGGCCGCTTCATGTGTCCTGTTTGTATTTACTGATGAATTTATTGTGCAGACGACAGATTCACTCGTTTCTGGCTTTTCTCTCAAATCTTTGAAGGAGACCTATTTTACTTTTATCCTATATTTTTCTGTATTTTCCTTATTTCTATGCAAAGTTATTGTCAGAATTTCGTATAAAACGCAGTCAAAGTTTCAAATAATAAGGTGAATGTATGTAAAACTACAAATCAGACTGAATCACAGCTTGTTCTCTCCAAACAGTCGATTTCAGTCATGTTGTAAACATTGTATTTGCTCCAGCAGACAAATAAACAGTAGTTTATTACGGTAGAAATTAATTTTACCCGTCACGTTAACTTTTCCTGAGACGTTTTCCTCTTAAGTCGACATTTATCTAATTTCTTACTGTTGACAGAAGGAAATAAAGTAAAAATATTTACAAACAGATTCTGATTTAAAGACTAAATTCACAGATATGTGACACAATTAGCAGGTGATGGATGTTAAATGTACCAAACAGAGACCCATCAAACTCTGAATACATTAGTTACTAGTTACTTAGCTTTAGTACAAGGCTGCTCCTCGGCCAATCAGAAGCTTTAATGAGGCCTGAGTTTCCTGTTTCAGCGGCTGATATCCGACAGTTTTAGATAAATGAAGATGAACCTGCTGCAGTGGAGTCAGAGGCCAGATGTGGAAATGAGTATAATAGGTCTCCTTCTGTTTGTGGCTGCTTCAATCCTCTGGATCACTGAAGCTCTAACTCATCTCTGCTCACCTGTTCTTTCTAAGAAGCTTTTCTCACTGTGCGTTAAGATGCTCGTCATCATCTGTGGCCTGAGATCTGTTCTTATTTCACATCGCTCGTTTATCGTGAGGATGAAACGGTCGTGAAGATTTGTTCTCGCTCTCAACGTCGTCAGCCATCAAAAGAAAAGCTGAGTTTGATTAACTCAGGCTCCATCCAGTCTTCTACAGTCAAGGTTTGAAGCACATCATTGTTGCTATGGTTACGCTTGGCATCCATACTACTCTGGAGTGTCCGAGCACCTTAAGCTGTGGCTTTAGTTTGAAGCCTCTGGGGGAGCATTGTAGTCTGGACCAGTAGAAGAAGAGATGTTTGGAAACGATGACCAAGTTCTCTCTCTGACCAGCAGGGGGCGACTCCTCTGGTAGTTTCTATAGAAAGTGACTCTTCTTCTCACTTTATAACGTCAGTAAACATTCAGGAGTTTCTGTCTCAGTCTCTAGTTTCAAGTCTTCTTCAAACAGCTGATGTTCATTTAGTGAATTATGATCATTGAGAGTCAAACAGACCATAAAGCACCAGATGTGTTGGGGGGGGGGATATCACAGAGTGATTGACGTGAAGAAGAAGCGTGTACGAGGGGAAACGTGGATCAGCGGCTCACATGTTCACGTTTGGTGCTTTTGCTGAGGGAACAATTAAAAGGTCTGAGCAGTGAGCGAGTGGGTGAGCGGCGGCGGCGGTGGCGGCGGCGGCGGCGGCGGCGTCTTGAATCCCAGGGCTGTGACACAGACGGAGCCGTTTAGCTGAGCTCTGTTTTAATGTGGCTGTGGCTGGTGTCAGAGAGACCTGGCTAATTAACACAGCTCTGCCACTGAGCCTGAGAGTCAGCCGCCCACAGCCGCCTCACTTTCCTACTTAAATCAGTCTCCACGGATCCAGACGTGTGGGCGGAGCCACAACAGATGCAGATGTGAAGAGAACAGCACTTTAGTCTCAAGACTCCAGATATTGTTTAAATCTTCTGTCTTTTATTTGGTTTTTTAAGCTTCACAGACACGAAACTGTGCGTCTGACCACAGCCGAGCCGAATAGAACAGGATTAATATCCTCATCAACCTGTCACAGAGCTTTTCTCTTCGTTTGTTTGTGAACACGAACGAGTAAAAACTACTAAACATATTTCTATGAAACTTTGTGGAATTTTGGTGTCGAACTGGACGAAGGGGTATTTTTAGATTTTTTTCTGTCACTGTTTTCCCAGAGAATAGTTCATGGAAACATATTTATATGTTTATTGGACTATTATCTATGATTTGTTGCATTTAGGTGCAGATCCAGATATAAATCTGAACGTACTGGATATTCTTTAAATATATTTTAGTGCACAGAGGCTTTTATTGACAGGATAGAATCTCATCCTGAGATGTGGAGGCTTGGACCTGAACCTGCGGTTGCTGCAGGAAACTTGCGCCTCAGAACCAAACCGATTTAGATCCAGTAGCTGTGGGGCGGCAGCTCACCTGGTTCATCAGGAGCCTCACGTCTTCAGTCTGTGTGAACATGATCACATGACCTCTGCAGCAGAGGTAACACGTCACTTCCTGTCTCCGGCTGCTCCACCTCTCACCTGAACAACCTCTCAGGACGGCTTCAGTTCAGTTTGACCTCAGATGAACTTCCTGTCTCGGCGGCTCCTTCAGAGACGTCCTCCTCCGTCTCCGCTGATTCCTTCTGAAAGTGAAAAGCATGACACTAACCTCTCTTGTGGGTCTCACGTCTGACGTCACTAACACAAACTTCAGCTCAGCTTTGTTGGAACTAATCTTTCTTGGAGTGACTTCTCTGCTTCGGCTGTAGATACTAATCTCCCGCCTCTTCCTCCTAATGCACAACCTGATCAAATCCTCTGGCGTTGATTAAAGACTGGGGGCGGAGTCATCGCTGACCTTTGAACTTTCATCTGAACAGCCTGTAACCTTCTGCCTGTGTCTTCCTCCACTAAAGAGTTCATCCCAAGACGAAGCAAGTGGCGCTTTGAAACATCTGGAATATGTAAGAGCTCATCACACGTTCACTCAGGAGGCATCAGAGGAGGTTCAGAGGAAACATCCTGTTGAACGTGTTCACAACACAACACCCGACACCAGCTCACACAATAACAATCAGTGTTAAATGTAAAGTTACCAAGTCTGAGACGAGGGGAGTTTCTTCTTCACCTTCATGATGTCATGTGACATTTGCATTACGCCCGCCTAGTGACACGCCCCCTAACAAAGCGGATGGCTGACACTTCCTGGAAGCTGTTGTCCAATCACAACAGAGTGGAGCAGCTGACCAATCAGAGCAGACTTGGTTTTATCAGGAGGGGGGGGTTTTAAAGAGACAGGAGCTAAAAGCAAGTGTTTGAGACAGAGGCTGAAGAGAGGAGCAGCAGCGATGGACAGTCTGAGGAAAGTGATTCTGAACATCAGAGCATGAAAAGGTTTTAATGTCTGAACACATTAAAACACTGATTTAAATGATCGACCTGAAGATGAGAGCAGATTATGTTTCCTTTAACAAACTCTGAGCCAAACCAACACACAGACGTTCACCCACAAGCCACTGATTGACTCCATCATAACTCCACAGTGCTGGTTTCAGTACCCCCCCCCCCCCCCCCCCCCACGATGCCACATTCACCAGTCAGGCGCAACATAACTGGAGCTGACATCAAACCACGTCACGTCCAAAGGGCAAGAGGAGGAGGAGGAGGAGGAGGAGGAGGAGGCACCAAGTCCTGACCGGATTCCTTGGCCTCCAGAGATGGTGTCACATTGGCTGTGAAGTTGCAGGAGGCGGTGTCAGGGAGGGTTTGAAGGGGCGGGGGGGGAGGCGGGGGGGCCTGTGAGGTGGTCGGGTCACTCTCGTTGCTCTGCCCGAGGTGCAGCAGGTAGAGTTTGATGCTGAGGCTGTGACTCTTGTTTTCACACGTGATCTTTAACGTGAACTCTGCCGACGCTTTGTTCTCTTCCCACGTCTTCAGGTCCTGGAAGAAATCTCCTGCTACTCAGAGAACCACGAAGCTAAAGAACTCAGACGGATACTGACGCAGCCGCACTTCATGGTGAGTCCAGAAACACACACACACACACACACACACACACACACACACCTCTTGACCTCTCACATCGAAGTGAGAAGAGAATCCTGTATCTGTGTTCAACAGACGCCTCAGGCCTCATCAGATGCTTTAATCACAAGCGTTTTCTTTCCAGTTGCTCAGCAGCTTTTTGAACTTCATCCTTCTTCCTGCTGTGACGTCAGAAAGATCTCAAGCGAGAGAGAGATGAGGTTGTCGGCTTTATTTCCTTCATCACGGTGGCATTTACTGCAAAAGTTTCCATCTTTTTTCACAGAAGTATTCCAGATTAACGAGGTCACAGGGAGTTTTACCGTGTGTTGGTTTGACATCATGAGTTTCAAAAGCTCTGAACACGTTAAAACACCCGTTAGCATGATTGTATGATCTGGGGCTCTGAGCACTCATGGGTTAATCCAGTCAAGAGGAAGGTTTTCTGCTGTTGTCAGCGGCCTCCCTGCTAATCCCATCACATTAATGCATCCGAGGCCCGGCTCTGATCAATGGTCGGCTCGGTATCAGATGGACAGAGTGACAGGGAGGGGGCGGGGCCAGGAAGAATTAGAAAACATCAGCAGTCAAGATGGATGCCAGAGGAGCAGGCTCTGAGGCGAGGAGGGAGGGCGGGAGGGAGGGAGGGGGAGGCGGCGATGGAGGTCAGTAAGGCGTGTGATGCGACGTGCTGTGTCGGGTCAGAGCCCTGACGGAGCGAGGGAGGGAAAGAGGCTTGTTCCAAATTCCTGCAACTTCCACTAAGACACAGTTTCAGTGGGTTTAAATAGTTTTACAGAAGAAACTACGTGTGTGTGTTTGTCAGCAGGAACGTATCGATGTCGCACTTTTGTTTAGTCTTTCACACACATTCATACATTTGTGAGGTTCTTCTTCCATCAAATCACTTCAGCATGCAGACTGAAGGAGCAGGGGATTGAACCTGTGACCTTCTGGTTAGAGAACGACCCACTCTACCTCCTGAGCCGCAGCCGCCCTCCATCGAGATATTATTAAAAACCAAACAGAAACAATGCATTATTTCTTTCTCTCTTATCTTTCATGTCTTTGCCAGAATCTGCACAAAACAATATCATGAGTTCTTTCTTGACTCAAGTTCCATCTCATCACAACGTGACAAACAAACAAATATGGGTGAACACATGACCCCCCCCCCCCCCCCCCCGTGTTGGAGGAAGTCGTTCTCACACTCACTCTCTCACAGCACGGGAGGATTAGTTAACCCCTTCACCTTGTCCTCATTAGGAGTCTCACACACTCACACAGACAGACACACACAGACACACACCACAGCGGCAGAGACATGAAGGGGATGGCAGCTTCTCAAAGTCTCACGTCAAACAACATCACACACGAAGACAAGTTTCCAGGAGAAATTCCACAGAGAAAGTTAAGGTTGCGTGTGTGTGTGTGTGTGTCTGTGTGTGTGAGTGTGTGTTACTGAGGGAAGTCTCTCCTTTGTTGAAGTTTGATTTCCGTCTTCTGAAGTTCAGAGCGGTTTGTTAAAGTGCCACTCACCGGCTTCAGAAATGGAGTCGAGCGCTGTGAGGCGGCGGCGACACGAGACTCGCGTCTTTAACTCAAAGTGACAGAGGAACCTCAGACCAAAGACACCTGAGGGAAAAGAGGGAAACTACAACAGAGTCAAACCGTTAAATGTCTCCTGCTGTAGAAAGACGTCTTCCTCTTCCCTCTGCCATGACTGTGTGTGTGTGTCTGTGTGTGTGTGACCTCAGGCGCTGCTGCAGGCCCACGACGTGGTGGCCCACGAGGTCTACAGTGACGAGGCTCTGAGGGTGACCCCGCCGCCCACCTCGCCCTACCTGAACGGAGAATCGCCAGAGAGCACCAACGGAGACATGGACCTGGAGAACGTCACCAGAGTCCGTCTGGTGCAGTTCCAGAAGAACACGGACGAGCCAATGGTTGAGCTTCACATGTTTTCACACATTGAGACTGAGGCCACACTGGAGCTGTGTGGGGACGTTCTGTCTCAGCCACTGATTCCAGATGTTTGGTGTGTGTGTGTTGCAGGGAATCACGCTGAAGATGAACGACTCGAACCACTGCATCGTCGCCAGGATCATGCACGGGGGGATGATCCACAGACAAGGTACAGGTTCACAGTTCACCACCTGGGATCTAAACTCCTACTACTACTACTGCTGATGTCATTATTTTACTAGATGAACAGGAAGCAGGAATGTTTCAGATCTTCAGATTTGTAAATCTTGAAAATGAGCCGTCAGATCTTAAAAACCTTTCCTTCATCTCAACGTAACGAGGAACCAACCGAGTAGAAAGAGGTTTAGCAGCTGGTTGGTTTCTGCTCTCGTGGTTGAAGGTGAAAATTGATGAGATTAAAAAGCTCTTCTCTGGTTTCTTTTCAGGAACGCTGCACATAGGAGACGAGATCAGGGAGATCAACAGCATCAGTGTGGCCAATCAGACGGTGGAGCAGCTGCAGAGGATGCTGGTGAGTGGGGATCCCTGGAGGTCCTCAGGTTTCAGATCAGATATTAACATGTCACAGGTTTTTACAAGATTCTGTGTTTCTGTCAACTAAACGTGTGTTTTTGTTTGTTTGTTTGTGTTTGTTTGTGTGTGTGTGTGTGTGTGTTTGTGTTCACAGAGGGAGATGCGAGGCAGCATCACCTTTAAAATTGTGCCAAGTTACCGGACGCTGGGATCCTCCTGTGAGGTAACTCCTCCTCCTCCTCCTCCTCCTCCTCCTCCTCCTCCTCCTCCTCTTCACTGTGACTCCTGACCTGGTTACTAACTGCTTGCCTGGTTACTGAGCGCGTGTGTGTGTGTGTGTGAGAATCTCGCTGTGTTTTGCTGGGTCAAATAATCAGCACACCAATTTCACAACCAAGATACCGGAACCCCCGACCACACCCCCCTCCCGGTCCGGGACAAGCCACACCTCTTTGTGTGATCCCGTCCTTCTCCTTCCACACACACACACACACACACACACACACACACACACACACACACACACACACACACACACACAAGACACAAGACACAAGACTATAAATAATCATCGTGGAAATAACCTTATAATAATCTCAGGGTTTGTTTATAGAACTTAATATTTAACTAGTTTTCTCATCAGCGACTCTTTAGAAATCAGATTTAAATCTTTTGGTCACGTGACTGACTCAGAGTCATGTGACTGTCATGTCTGTTAGCAATGACGTCATGGTCTCAGCAGCTTGTGTAAGTGCAGCGTCCCCCTGTGGTGATGTGAGGAAGTGCAGGCGGCTCCTGGTGATGATGTCTGTGTTCAGATCTCCCCCGTGTGTGTGTGTGTGTGTGTGTGTGTGTGTGTGTGTGTGTGTGTGTGTGTGTGTGTGTGTGTGTGTGTGTGTGTGTGTGTGTGTGTGTGTGTGTGTGTGTGTGTGTGTGTGTGTGTGTGTGTGTGTTGCTGACCTGTGTGTCTTATTTCAGAAAGAGTCCCCCACCACCTCCAGGCAGTCCCCTGCCAATGGCCACTCCAGCGTTAACAGTTCTATCTTGGTAAGGACCCCGTCCCCAGAACACAGACAGACACACAACATCTCTCTCTGTCCCCTCTGGTGCGTCTCGTGTGTGACGTCGTTGTTCTTCTACATGTCCGTGTCTTCCCGTCAGTTGGTCTGTTGATCACGGGTTGAGTTTGTTTCTGTTCCGACGTCCAGTGAGTTTTCAAACCAGTAGACGAACCAGTAGAGTGGTGCCGTGCTGCAGATCCCTGAGTTGATCCCACGTCTTTCTCCCCGTTCACCTGTTTGAGCCCAAAGCCCCGTGTCCGATATCTCAGTTTAAATTGGTGTGCCTGGTCACGGCTGCTTTGTGCTGCTCGTGGTGCTGCAGGTGAAACACGCTCTCTGCTTCCCACTCACCCTGTTGACTTCCTGGAGTCGCTCTGTGTCTGAGCCCCGGACAGATGGACGGACGCTGGGGTCGTCCTGACGCTGCAGCTGCTTCGCTTGCTCTGCGCTCGCTTGGTTGCTCCACAGCTGGATCTGCTCCACAGCTGGATCTGCTTTCACAGACTCTCACTCCTCTCCTTCTTCTCTCTGTCTTTTTGAAGAGGAGTAGTTAGATGGAGATGCTTGTTTACGTCTGAACGACGCTTTTGTTTGACGTTAAAGTGTTTTTGTGTTTAACCTTTTCTCTCTGTCATCAATGGTTTTGTCCTCAGGACCTGCCGTCCACCATCCAGCCCAAAGGTCGACAGGTGAATACCTCCCTCACTCACCAGCTCCCTCTACTGCTCAACGCTTCCCTTTACACACAAGTGTGTCTCTGACTTCACAAACCTCTTTCTGCTTCGCTGAACTTCTCAGGATAATTTACATTAACTTGCACAGCAACACGCTGCAGCTGTGATCTTTCATCTGCAGCTGTGTTTTTACTGATTTGAAGAACTTAATGTTTCCCTTCAAGTGGTGAAAGAAACCATAGATCCAGACTCACACGTCTCACTGATCCTTCTCTTCTCACCTGTTCTCTTCACACGTCTTCACACGTCACAATATCTTCCAGAGCTCAGTTACATATCAGGAAAGTCATTTTCAAATAAAAGAATGTGACCTGACCCAGAGGAAACCCCCTGTGAGACCCCCTCAGTGGAGTCATGTCAACTTACAACAAATCCAGCAACGTCTTTCAGCCAAAACCGTTTCCCTGAAAGAGTCTCTGGTGTTTCTCAGTACATTTCCTGTCAGTTTTGCACATTTAGCTGTAAAGGTACAAACCTACGATCACTGTTCACCAGGGAACAGTTTTTAATGATTGAACTATTTATATGTTATCAGTATTTCTCTGAATGTCTCTGGTTTAAGGTGGAGACTGTCTCTACAGACTGAATCAGTGTGAGATGTGTCCGATCTGACAGAGTAGAGCTCCACCACCTTTCTTTAAACTGTGTGTGGTAATAATGGCACAGGCATTGTCGACCCTGCAGAGTCTAGAGATCCTGACCACTGATCCCAGTCAAACATCCCCTCATCCCCACTAAGTGATGGTGACGTCTCCCTCGACTCAACTCTTCTGTACCCCTCATCTCATCATGTTCACCTTCCTGACTCAAATCATCCATTTCCCCTGATGTAACCCAATGTTACGAGAACAACACAAGTTCACCGCGATCAGACCTGGTATCAACATCCGTCCTGAGGGGTCAGATCCCAGCTGGTCAGAGGACGTCTGAGTGGAGCTCCTTTAGTTTCACTGTGTGAAGCCAGTTTGTCCTGGAGCCCATTTGAAGAGCTGACGTCTCTGACCTGCTCCAGTTCAAACATATTGTGATGATACGATCTTCACTTGGTAAAAACTGTCTTCATAACTGTGTATTTATTCATGAGTCATTGTTAAACTCTCACTGGGTAAAAACATATTTTTCTCTTTATGTAAAACAAAAGTTAAACTCTGCAAATAGTCAAATTATCAGTGATACACAAGAAAATACTGAACTCCAGTGATTTAAACCTGAGGAGCAAACATGTAGTGAAACTTCTGAGAAACTTAAACTCAACAATCTGACACGTTCAGGATGTTTGATACCAGGAGGCAGAGGAACGGTGTAATTATAGGTTCCACCAGCAGGAGGCAGCAGTACCACAGTTTTACCTTTAAATTGTCTCTTTATGTTGGGAAGGAAGTAAAATTCAAAAAATAAGAGTAAGAAGTTTAACTGGACCCCCCCTCCCTCCCCCTCCCCCCCCTCCCCTCTGCTGTTGAACATCCCTTTTACTGCATGACGTGTGTGATGCTTTTACGTCCTAGATTGTGTCCAGACCTCCAATCAAGGACAAAATGTCTGTGAAGGTAAGAGCCCACTCCCCCCACCCCCCCACTCCCCACACCCCCTCAAACCTCTACAGTTTAGTCTGAAACTCGTCGAGCAGCTGATCAACAAACAGCTGAGTGTTGTTTTGAACCACGTCCACCATGTCTGTGCCGTTAATTACCGGTGTGGTGAGAGGCTCATTAACGACCAGCAGCGTCTGGGCTCATGTCACCGGAGGAAGCTCTTCCCTGGAAACCAGCGTCCCAGCCTGGCAACCAAACCCCCCCATCGGGATCCCACCCCCCATGAGAGTCCACTGCTCAATCCTCATGATGTTAGAAAGGAAAAGTCCATCGTGTCCCTGCTTCTCTCTTCCTGACTCATTTCTCTTTCTTCTTCATCTTCTTCTTTCACTCGAAGCCTCAATGTTTTTAAAACCCCAAACCGCCTCATGCACCGAGCCCCCGTGAG
>NC_047171.1:1130264-1170264 GCF_009819705.1 Hippoglossus hippoglossus | reverse complement strand
GTCATGGACATAACAGACGTGTGACTTGTCCCCGTGTCAATGAAGATAAAACATTTCTTTATATATAATAATTTTCTGTGTTGGAAACATGAACCTCAGAAACTTTTCTTTATCTAAAAATCCAGACGAAGGAAAACGAATAAACTCAAATCTTTTACTCAAGTGACAAAACAAAATCCTTTGAGGGAAAAAGTACAAAAGTATTAACAAAATAAGTAAAAGTATTGTTCTACAGGAAAGTCAATATTTATATACATTATATATTTTCAATTAAAAAATGATGGGCAACTATTTTCTCTTTAAAAATCATTTTTAAACATTTGTTGGTTTCAGGTTCTGTTTGCTTCTTATTCAGTTTCACGTGATAATAAACTTAATAACTGAGTTTTCAGCTGTCAAGTATAAAAGATACAAATATTCCTGAAGACGATTAACAAACTGATAAAGAAAAAGCCTTGACGTGACAGTTTATGACATTTGTGCGGCTGCGTTTCATATTTGAGGAGAACGTGCACTCGGCTGAACTCTGCGTTTTGTGGTTTCAATCAAACCAAGTGCTGGAGTGAGCCTGACGCCGGGTCACTGTCGTAATCCTGCAGCTTTAAAGTGAACAAACGGCGACTGAGGACAGATGTTCAGACTTTTATCAAATTCTCTTAAAAGGAAAATGGCCTCGTCTCCTCTGTTCGAGTCGGAGACGTCCAGGAACATAAATCTAAACGAGACTTTATTTTTATAAAAGTGCCGAACGTCCTAGTTTCAGGTTTATCTGTTAGAAAGTGAAGAAATTTAAAGATGTGTGAAGCAAAGACTTTAAATAAAGATGAACACCTCTTCTCCACTTCCTCCCACCCTCCAGAAACTAACCAGTATTTTACACTGTTCTATACAGATTCAAAATAATTTGTTCTCTAAATGTGAATCAGTGTCACACTTGAATATGAAATCAATAATACTGAAGTGTTTCTGGATTTCAAAGCTCTGTGTGAGGTGCAGCTTCCAGCCTGCAGCCGTCTAATCCCACATTAAAGGGCCATCGGGCCAACGTGCAGATTAACTGCTGCACCAGCGCTGGAGCGACTGAGGGTCACGAGCAGACGAGTGAAAAGTTCAGCAGAATTTATTTTATTTCGAAAACTGAACAGCGACAGAGCGAAGTGGAATCGGACCGAACTCACATTCACCAGGAAACAACACGACAGAGCACAATTGATCTGGTTTGTACTTTTCTATCGTTTTCCGCTGCTCGTCGGTGGATCTACGAACGAGAACTTTGAAGAACGCAGGAAACCTGAAAGCTTCTCTGACACCGTTCCCTCCCCCACAGTCCACGAGCCGACATATGGTGGTCACACCCACTACGCCCCCGGTACGGAGAGAGATCACGTCCATAAAGATGAAACCGTCCGTCCATAGGAGGCAGAAGCAAAGTGTCTCCGCTCGCTGCCCGACGTCACGGAGCCGCGAGCAATAAGAAGATTAATGCATTTACAGAAACAAGCTGCGGAGCCGACATGAAGAGAAAGGAGCAGCGAGGACATCTGTTCAGGAGATAACGACTCCTTCACTTTACACATTCAGCCAATGAAACACCAAGAAAACACTCCAACATATTACATCATGTTAATTCAATTGAGTTATTATGCAACAAAAGGTGGACGTTCACGTCGACATTTTCCTCTCGACGCATTAATCCGCTGTTTGAAATCAACACCTGCTGCAGGAGATGAGTCTGAAGCCGACATGTCTATAAATATCATCGATTATTGGACGTAAACCTCGTGAGTAGAAACATCGTCAGTCTGCGAACAACAAATCCTTCGTTCGGCCGAGCGACGACTTCTCCTTCATCTCATCGGCAATTTGAAAATCTACTTCCTGGTTCCTCAGCTCCTCATGTGCAATAAAGACCAGCGTGAGCATCTGACGGGCCAATCGCAGTGAAGAGGAGCCAGCCCACGGTGAAGCCGACCAGTGATCGGCCGGCCCCTCGACCTCCGACCCCCGAGGAGAGCTGCCCCTCCTCCAGCAGCGTCCCGTTGCGGAAGCTCTCGGTCCCGTTCCCCATCTCCTCCCGGAGCTCCTGCTGCAGCAGCTTGGAGACGAGGCTGTTGAAGCGGTTCTCGGTGGTGGAGGCGACCTCCGAGGAGGCCGTGGTCAGGTTCAGCTCCCCCGGGTCCAAGCAGGAGCCGTTCACCTTGGCAAAGACCACCTCGCTGAGGTCCAGGCCCGACACGGAGGAGGGCGAGGAGCAGGGGATGTCCCGCACCAGCTTGTAGCTCTCCATCCACTCCTTCAGCCACTTGAGGGAGCAGTCGCACTCCCAGGGGTTTCTGAAGAGGAAGAGTCGAGCCAGGAAGTAGATGGGCTGGAACACGGGGAAGGGGAGGGTGGTGAGGTTGTTGCTGTTCAGGTGCAGCGTGATGAGGCTCGTCAGGTTCTCGAAGGTTCCCTCCTCGATGAACAGCAGCTGGTTCCGGTCCAGGTAGAGGGTCTCCAGCTCCACCAGGTCGCTGAACCAGGTCCTGGACACGTTGATCAGACGGTTCCCGCCCAGGTTGAGCATCTTGAAGCGGCTGAGGCCCTTGAAGGCGAATCGAGGAAGATCCGTCAGCAGGTTGTCGTTGAGGTAGAAGTTCTCCAGCCGCAGCAGGTCCTGAAAGGCCTGGTCGTGGATCACGTTGATCCGGTTCTCCTGGAGATTCAGGTACCTGAGACAAGAAGACGTTTCAAAACCTGAACTGAATCCGGTTCTTTGTGTTTATGGATAAACATTTTTACTTATTTATTATCTTTACTGAGTTTTTATTTCACAGTATTGTGATCGTATCTTACTTGATCATATTTTAACTTATTGTATCGTTTCGTACCGTATCAAATTATATCGTACATATCTGATTTAATCGTATCGTATCTTATCGTATCTTATCTTATCTTATCTTATCTTATCTTATCTTATCTTATCTTATCGTATCTTATCGTATCTTAATTTATCGTATCTTATCTTATCGTATCTTATCTTATCTTATCGTATCTTATCGTATCTTATCTTATCGTATCTTATCTTATCGTATCTTATCTTATCTTATCTTATCGTATCTTATCGTATCTTATCTTATCTTATCGTATCTTATCTTATCTTATCTTATCTTATCTTATCTTATCGTATCTTATCGTATCTTAATTTATCGTATCTTATCTTATCTTATCTTATCTTATCTTATCTTATCTTATCTTATCTTATCGTATCTTATCGTATCTTATCGTATCTTATCTTATCGTATCGTATCTTATCTTATCTTGTCGTATCTTATCTTATCGTATCTTATCGTATCTTATCTTATCTTGTCGTATCTTATCGTATCTTATCTTATCGTATCTTATCTTATCTTATCGTATCTTATCGTATCTTATCGTATCTTATCTTATCGTATCGTATCGTATCTTATCTTATCTTGTCGTATCTTATCTTGTCGTATCTTATCTTATCGTATCTTATCGTATCTTATCTTATCGTATCTTATCTTATCGTATCTTATCGTATCTTATCTTATCGTATCTTATCGTATCTTAATTTATCGTATCTTATCATATTGTATCTTATCTTGTCGTATTCCCTCGAGCCGGAGACTTACTTGAGCCCCCCCAGGCCGAGCAGCGAGTTGTAGGCCACTGCCTCGATCCTGTTCCTCTCCAGGTAGATGTGCGTGAGGTTCTCCATCCCCCTGAAGGCCCCGGGGATCCTCCTGAAGTTGTTCTCGAAGCAGAACAGCTCCCTCAGCGCCAGCTGCTCGAGGAAGATCCGGTCGGGGATGTTGAAGAGGTTACAGTCGGACACGTCCAGACGCACCAGCTTCTTCAGGCCCGTGAAGGTTCGAGTGTGGAGGTAGCTGATGTACTCGTTATGAGCCATCTTCAGCTCCACCAGGTTGGAGAGGCCCTGCAGGACGAGAGGCTCTCTTTAGATTCAGGACGATTGATATGAAGAGTTAAATATGAAGCTCTGCAAACGATTGAACTCATAATGAATCCATCAATTATCTGACTGCTGAGGAGACAAAGATTCACTCGGAGGTTTGGACAAAGTAAAAACATCTGAAAGAACATTTCTCTCTCTTTTCTTATGTTTTACAAACCAAGAATCGAGTAATAAAGAATAAAGAATAATGAATAAAGACAGAATATTCGGGATGTTCTCAGACCTTGAAGGCTCCAGGAGTGATGAAGGAGATGTTGTTGTGGTCCAGAGACAGAGACTTGAGGGACGGCAGCGTCCCGAACGCTCTCTCCGACAGGAACTTGAGCCGGTTCTTGTCCACGTTGATGGCGGAGGCCTCGCAGGGAAACTCTTTGGGCAGCTCAGCGAGGCCGGAGCGGTCGCACAGGACGCTGCAGCTCTTCTCCTGAGTGCAAGAGCAGGACGCCGGACAGGCCCGGACACACGCCCACCGGGCCAACGCCGCCTGGGGCAGCAGGCACAGCACGGACACTGGAGGTCGAAGACAACAAGACACCAAGGTCAAAGCATCAGAGCAACAACAGAAGAACACAACTTTAAATGTTTTTCACAATCCAAACAAACTGTAAATCCACAATTCTTTATCAATAGATTCATCATTTTGTCTAAAACAGATTCAACAAACTGTGAAAATGAAAAAAGATTCACAAAATCTCCCAGGATCCTTTTCTTCAAAATGCCTCAACAAGCAAAAACTGCAAAATGTTCAGTTTCCATCCTAAAAACAAAGAAAATCTGAATTTGAGAAGAAAATGTTTGAATTGTTTACTTGAAAAAATGATTTAAACCATTATCTCTTAATTTCATGATGAAGTTGTCATAACTTCATGAAGTTAAGAATCACTGCAGCTTCAGTTCAGTGAATCTCTCTTCACCAGCTGCTGCTGAAACATGAGGAGGTTTATAATAAATCCATCAGAGCTTCAACAGCTCTGGACCTTCAGGATCCACGTTTAGCTCCGAGTCCGACCTGGACTCTGATCGGTCCGAAACCAAAGAGAACTTCTATCGACCAAATACAGGTTTGTGATGTTTTGAGAAAAATCTAAACTCTACATCGACGTGATAATCGAGGGTTTACGAAGGTTTTCAGAGCCGAGGAGACGGAAGAGAAGGAAACTGACCAGTGAAAGTGAGGACAGTCATTTCTGTGATGTCTCATCTGGGACGGTCCAGGATTAACGAGGGTCTGAAACCACAGAAACAGAAAGACTCATGAATTATGTAAATATGGGTCAAAGCTGCTGCTGGATGATCATCTGCTGCTGAAGTTTGAATCTTTGAAGCTTCAGCCTCAGCAGGTCAAATAAACGACCACACACACACACACACACACACACACACACACAGGTTAAAGTCAGAAACGTTCACGTCTCTTTGTCGCTTTGACTTGATTTACAGTCGTTTGGAATCTCTGAAGACGGAAAGAGACGCATGTTTCTCTTTGTAGCCAGTCTCTGTCTCTTTGCAGCCAGTCTCTGTGTCTTTGCAGCCAGTCTCTGTGTCTTTGACGTCATCTTGTGTCTTTGACCTGAGCTCTGACTGTCACACATCAGCAGTCCCTGACATTCAGGGCCCTGTCGGCCTGTTTTCATTCATCCATGAGCAGAACTGTCGAGCTGAGCAAACACACAGACACACAAACACACAACACACAGACATGGAGGAGACAAACCTGTCGATGTTTCCAGACGCTCTCGTCCATGTGTGTTAAAGTTCGTCCACGTTTCCTC
This sequence comes from Hippoglossus hippoglossus, assembly GCF_009819705.1. NCBI lineage: Eukaryota > Metazoa > Chordata > Actinopteri > Pleuronectiformes > Pleuronectidae > Hippoglossus > Hippoglossus hippoglossus. The sequence continues at coordinate 1,164,513 of NC_047171.1, read as the reverse complement.
ACACGAGTCCATTCTCCTCCACATCAGTCTGATCAGGGAGCGCTGCTGCAGACAAGCTGCTCTGATGATGAAGAGTAGGTGGTTCTTACACTTCATCCTCCCCCTACACACACACACACACACACACACACACCCACACACACACCAAAAAGCCATCTCTTAATGGCAGTGAAATCCCCTGGATGGAGGGAGGGAGGGAGGGAGATGGGCAGGATTACAGAAGTAAAGCAAAGCTTTTAGATCAAACCACGATGCAGAGCGGTAACTTAGAAACACACAGATTACACACACACACACACACACACACACACACACACACACACACACACACACAGCATGAAGTTGGAAGTGAAACTAGTGAGGAATGCAGATGTTGACGTGGATTAGAGGATCATCTGATGACAGAGAAGATCAATACAATTTGTTAAATAAGATTATTTTCTTTCTCCACAGAGACGAGTCTGTTCCTGACACGCACACGCGCACACACACACACACACACGCGCACACAGACACACACACACTGGTTTTATCTCTGGATCTGTTTCTCTCTTATCTTTCTCTCTTTTCTTGTTCTTGGTTCTCGGTGTTATCACATGAACCATCAGTTCTAAACAGAACCTCTGAGAACACGTGTCTGAGAGTGTTGCACAAACACACAACTCTTTACAACCTGGAGAACATGATGTTCCTGCTGGGAACCGACTTTTCACATTCAAGACCTGTTTGTGTTTGGTCGAATGCTCTGAACGCTTCGGAATCAGGTGAATGAACCTGAAGAGAAGCTGTTTCCTTTGTAGGTTCTTGTGTCTGAAGGCATTTTGTTTCTCTTTGGACTCATTTTGAGTCTTTGTGTAAAGTTAACACTTCATAGAGGCTCAGGCCCCCGTGCCCCCCCCGTGCCCCCCCGGCCCCGAGCCCATTCCTTCAGGAGTTCAGACTTTGAACGTCCCTAAAACCTTATTTTCAAAATGACACAGAAATTACACAACAGGGTATTAATGGGTGTTCGTGGCTCGGCGGTTATGAAACCTGCTCAGCACATTAGAGACCATGTGACCTTTCAGGAAAAACCCTCCTAAGAACTGGGGTGAACTCGTTCTTCCTGCAGAACGAGCGACAGGAACCGACGCTGCTGTTCATAGCCTGAAGAACCTCCTGCTGACACAGGAAGGTTCAGCTGATGAGAATAAAGAAGACGTCACTTGGTCGTTCAGTCCACATGTTCACCACCTCTCTGCACATCTGGCTTCCCTGACAGCTGTGGGACATCACTCTGGATTGGGGTCGTCTGGTGGTCGGCTCACCGGGTCTGACTCCACATCACCGTTACACGATTCCTCTCCTGAACTCAACACGATTTATTTTACTGTGTTCGGGGCCTCGTCTGTTTGTCGTCTTTTACACCAACATGGAAAAAACCTGCAGCTTCAAACCAGTTCATGTTTCGACTTGATCTTCAATTAACCTTTTCAGTCATTTTTAAATAAAAGACAAACGCGTGTTGGGTAAATAAATATGAACGACACGTCTCTTCCTCCAGCCGCACAAAACAGGAAGCCAAAATATCCTGGTTACAGGTGACGCCATTTTGTCTTCAGTCTTGACGTCCCAACGATACAAGTACTCGACCAATCGAGTCAGTCGGTTTATATCAAATAACTAATTAGAACCAAACCGATCAGAAACATGAACATTTGAACAGTGAGATAAGAACATTTACTTAAAATCATTTGTTTGGTCCATGTCCCATCTGCCAACATGGAGGGGGGCCGACAGCAGCCTGCCACCAGGGCGATGTTGTCGAATGGCTTCATTAATCTTAGTGTATTTAATGTTTTGATCTTTGACACTTGTTATATTTTCTAGTTATAAACTAAATTTGAATTAAATAATCAGAAAAAAAAGTTCTGTGATTTCCACACCTTCACGTTTATATTTTCTTTGACCATTTGTTGATTCAAATATTCTGTTTTAATATCTTAAGTTTTATTTCTCCCTTCTCTTCTGGATGAGACATTTTGCTTTGTGAACATGAACATATTTGGTTTTCATGTTCTAACGTCTCAGATGATTAACAACTCAGGTTTTTAAAAGAAAAACAAACGTCGGCAGGAAAATAACACACCCGACACAGATGAGTTGACAAATGAAATCCTTTATATTTTTTGTCAAAAAGAAATTGAGCTCGTCCAGTCTATATCAAATTGAGTTTTGCCGCCCGGCCGCCCTGAATCCACACAGGGCGGCAGGCCGCGTGCTACAGGTCGTCTCTGCACAACTACAGTAAAACAGGTCTTCAGGAAACATGCTTGATTTTTCCAGATACTTTTGCATTCAAACATTTTATTTGGGTAAAATCATACAATTGCACAGCTGAGTATTTTCCCATGCAGTGCAGGAGCCTAGAAGCTAATACAGAAAGCAAAGTCTACATCTAAAGAGCTCCAGGGTTCTCAAGAGAACGTGGAGCAGGTCTCGGGTTCTGCCTGCAACATGCAAAACCAGAACCTCCCGTTCAGAGCCGCGGTTGCTGCGGGTCAACGCTGCAGACCTGCTCCACGTCCGGAGAGAACGCCAGAGACGTCATATGCAAATACAACAATGAGAATAAACCACATGTTTGTTTCTTTAAGGATTGCCATGTGCCAGACATTCACTGGAGAAAAATAATCAGGTCAAATTAGAGTAAAAAAATCAATAATGCACACAATTGGAGAATCTGAACACTTCTGCATTTATATTCTTAGGAAATTTATTTGCTCTTGACAGCTTTATTCCAAACCTTGGCATGTTTGTTCAATTCCATTTCAAATTTTGTTGATCAATTGTTATTATCGGATAGAGATGACTGGCCCCCGAGAAGGCCCCGAAAACAGCTGTGGATATTATTTACCGAGTCCAATGTATCTTAAACATTAAAAAGCTCACACTACCCCGAAATATATAAATTTCACGCATACAGGTGACATTCAACATTCAAGTGCCAGTGTTTTTGTACTGTCTTTTGGTCAAGTTTCTGAAACTTTCAAAGAATCACTTTGAGGCTTACAAAAATAAATATTTGTCAAAAATGCTTAATAAATTACACAAAACTAGCAGCAAAAGTAGAATCTAGAAATCTGTGCAAATGGCTAAATTCCCCCCCGACTGCTAAATCCCCTGGTCCCAAATAAATCCTGGTTTTAACGTTGAGAACCCTTCCCCTTTGTAAACAAGCTGCGTTTTCACTATCTCCTCACACACAATATTTGGAAGCTTAAGGACACATAGTCAAGACATCTATATAAAACTCTAGATGTGCAATAAAAGAACTTCTGTAAAACTTGATGGACACGACGCACAAGGGCCTACACACCTAAATCAAGTAGCACCATTCAATCTCAAGTTCTCAACACTGTCAGTGCATCAGCTTTTAGTTCAATTTCTTCAAAAATAAAAATGTTCAAGGCACAACACACCCAATGAGAAAATAGGGAGCGTTTAGAAGTGAAACGCTCCGTCACCTCCTCTCGATGGCTGCTCCTCTGCGAGAGGAAAAGCCTGCTCTGGCTCCGCAGAGCCACAGATTTATTTTTATCCACGTCTGAGCAGATGAACTCCTAGAGGACCTGACAGTACGTTAATGCTCCACACAGGAAGTGGACGCTCCGTCTTTGGCCACCTCCACAGTTACACTACGCAGCAATGAAAACCAAAGCCACGGTCGACGGCGGTGCACCAAAAACGGCGCCCTCCCAAAAACGCCTACCCCCCCGCCCCAGTACCCCTACCCCCAGTGGTCGGAGCGCTGCTCTACCCGCTTCGTTCCTCGCTGTTAAATTGATAAACCTCAGTGATCATTCAATGCCTGTCTCTTAAAGATGAACCATGCCTCCAACGCAGCTTGAAAAGAGAAAACGTTTGTAATTAAGTTAAGCCTGCGACTCAGTTCACGTGTCCTTCCTCCTTGACCAAAAAACAAAACACTTGCAAGCGTAGAATACCATCTGGGCCTCGTGGTCGGGTCAGTAAACACTAACGCCACGCTGAGCCCCCCCGATGCTGTGGTCCATTATGCAGCCATTTTGAACTTCACTTTCAAGATGGCAGGCATTTTTTGTTTTGATACATATTTGTAGAGAAACAATTAAAAAAAAAAAGTTTTCAAATTTGCACACACCTGCACCAAAATGTCGCAAGTAAAAATAAACAAAAAACACCGCCCACTTAACGTAGCTAGCACTTGGTAACATACTAGCTGCCATAACACTGTCAAGTCAATTCAAAAATGTGGAGTAACAAGTTCCAGCATCGATTAATGTTAAACCTCAGCGATAGTTGGCACTGAGCTTAATGACGTCTGTGTTTCTTAAGATTACGATAGGAATGGATATTTCAAAGTCTACCATATCCGTAAGAAGGAGCCTGTCCAGGATAGAGTGAGCAAAAAAAGAAAAAGAAAGGAAATGTAACTTTGTCCCTTAGGATTAAAATACGGTTGCTTCACAGAGTGGCCCAGTTTGGATCAATAGTAATGGCTCCAGTAGCTGTTTGACTATAGAAAAGGCTACGTGATGTTCCTGCAATAAATTTGAAGTTCAAATGGAATCATGATTCCCGGGAACAACATTGCCCCAGTATTTGCCAAGGTTTGATTAAGTCCAAGCTTATTTTACCTTTCTAATATTTTTCACCAAACTAAACAGTAAAAACAAATTTAGAGCTCTTGGCCATGTTCATCTGGTGAAATGAAAACATAGATTTCCTGTTTAAATTCAAAAGGCACAGTACATTAACATACAAATGATCCTCAGGTTATTCAATCAAGTTTTTCTCCCCCCCACAAAAAGAACAAAAATACTTTGAACAATGAAAGTCCGAGGTTGCTGTCGGACAATGCATGTCAGCATCCATGCTCACTCTGAGGTGCGCAAATCTCTGCGGTCTCCGGTGCGTTGCACGTGCTGGTGACTTTCCTTTCGCGTCGTGCTGCACTTCCTTTTTGAGAGAAGCGAATGGCAGAGAACCAGGGTTGGTAATGTACTGTGTGTCAGTGAAGCTACACAGGGAGGGTTGTTATGGTCTGGCTTGAGTTAACATGTGGTTTCCATTGGGTTTGGTTGGCATGGCAACCTGTTCCTTAGGCGACTAGTTGCCCCACCAATCCACGCTACCAGAGTTGCTGTAGTTTCCTCCATAGCTGTCGTTGCCGTAGAAGCCACCGCCGCCGCCACCACCACCGAAGCCACCTGCGGAGGACAAGGTCAAAGGTCAGACTCCTGGAAAACGACTTTTTAAATATCTGCTGATAATTTGGCCACTTGGCAGACAATACAAACAGACATTGTGTGTTCTCACATGAAGAACACAGAGCAACATGATCATGTACGTGGATCCATGAATAATTAATACAAGTCTTTTTGCTCCATTTTTGTTCCCGATCACTCCTGGGACGGATCACAACCACAAACTTTATTTTCACCTCGTCATTCAATTCACTTGTTATGAAACTGTTGATTAAAGCTATTTTAAAGATCATAATTGGCAACTTTGTCGTTGCTGTGGTATTTGAGAACTGAAGCACTAAACAATTCCAGTTCTACACTTGATTGATGGTTTTCAGTTGACTAATGTGAGAAACAGATTTTTCCTTACCGCCGCCAAAGCCACGGCTTCCTCCAGGGTTTCTCCCTCCACGGCTGCTAGCAAAGGTTGCAGCGCCACCGGGCGTCTGACGGTAATCTCTAGCTCCGAAACCGCCTGAGAACCTGAACAAAAGAAGTTTCGTTTATGTTATGGTCGAGAATTTCAGAAGGTACAAGTTGTAAAACCTTAACTTTGTGAACAAAAGATAGGTGGAGCCTGCGTGGCCTCAGACCTCCACCTGACGAGGTTCTCGCGTTCTGAAACTGAATTTGTTGCTGTGAGTGACCGTTACCTCTTGGAGCGTCCACGGGGGTTGCTCTTGTGCTGGTGCTCGTAGGCGAGACTCTCAAGCCAGGGGGGAACCTCCTGCTTGGCCTCCACCAAGATGTCCAGCAAATCTTTGGTTATGTTGCTGTTTTTGTCGTTAAAGAACGACGTGGCCAGACCTGCACAAAGCAGAGCAAGAGATTATTTTCAGCCGCTGTAAGATTCATGTTCATAACAGCATCAGAAAATAAAAATGTCTTACCAAGGTTGCCCACACGTCCCGTACGGCCGATACGGTGAACGTACTCCTCAATGTCACTGGGCAAATCAAAGTTAATGACATGCTTCACATTGGAGATGTCCAGACCTCGAGCAGCCACCTGGAAAAGCAGATTATTTTAAATGTGAGAATCAGATTATAGAGAAACAAAAAGTCCAAGTTTCTTTTAATGTCCATAGTCATGTTTATAATGGAACTTGAGTAAATAAGTAACGTTTCCAATTTTGTAAATTTTTGATGAAACCAAATCAAATGAAAAAGTATATTTATAAGAGAAAAAAAACATGCAGCCCTTTTGGAATATTTCATGAGTTAGTTACAACATACTATGAACATGCTTAAACTTTTGTTCAAAGAAAATAGAGATTTAACTCTATGTCCTCGTGTTGAAATTCAATACGCAATAAAGAGTTTTACAGAAATAGTTATAACATACAGCTGTAGCCACTAAGATGGGGCAGCGTCCGGATCGGAACTGATTCAGGGCCTCTTCTCTGTCTCTCTGGGATCGGTCCCCGTGGATGCTGGTGCAGGCGTAACCTTCGTGGTACAGAAAGTCCTCCAAGGCATCGGCTCCCTTCTTGGTTTCCACGAACACCAGAGTCAATGACGCTTTTGCTGTTTGTGCAGAGAATAAAGAGGATGAGAACCAAGAGACCGGCGCAGAATTGAAGGGCAAGAAACGGGAAGAATCCATAAGTGGGAAAAAGGATATAGATGAATATCTGAACTAAGATGGGAAATCAAAACTGTGACTGGAAAGGCCTGAAAATCCAAGATCATGAAGTAAATCAAACAAATGAACTTAAAAATGGACAGGGGCTGAATAAAAAGCTCAACCATTAACTGATCACCCAAGATTCAGATTCTCAAGTTCATAACTTGAAACCAACTACAGCCAAGTATGCGCTTTAACAAGTCTGTATTAGTTTCCTTTGTGTAGTGGCTGTTCTTTGGAGGTTGAGTGGTTTTAAGAAAGAGGTCTGCAACATAAAATGCACAGGCACAAGATGCACGGCATTTAATGTTTGTAGAGGTCAATCAAATGTCTAAATTAGAATCAGAGCACATATCGGCCCCTAAATTCCTCCAAATGTATCTGATTCTTTGACATTAAGATCATGGAATAATTATCTGGGATTAGGGTGAAAATCATCTAATCTCACTGTTAAAGTGATGCACACCAATATCTAATGAGTTCTGTCCTGACCAACATCACAGCCTTAAACACAGTTTGGTGAAAATCTGTTCACTCATGCTTGTGTGATCTGGCTAACAAATAAACGGGGTGGAAGCAATCTCATTGGTGGAGGTAAAACATTAAAAAAAGGTATCGTCTTTGTTATTTAACGAGACGTTGTCTGAACCTGATCTACAGAAACAGTTGGGGCCTTTAAATCTGTCACAGACACATGATTCATGGAAACTGAGCTTTCTCCACAACCACCAGACAACATGGCCGTGTTGAGCCACGTGACCTCACTGGTCAGGATCCTACAAGCAGACTTCCTTTGCAGTTCGGAGAGGTCAGAGGATACTATGCAAGGTTAAGGCATCATCAATCCTACTAGTTCTTCTTGTAAATGAAGATTAAAAATAAAACATAAAAACTGAGGCAGCATGTCAAGCAGGAGAACAAAGGGAAAGAATGGGCAGTGATGTTTCTGGCTTGTGGGTCAGAATGGAGTTATGGTACGTTCACACTTACCCGGTTTCTCTGGGGTCTCTGTCTCCTCACTGGGAATAACTAAGATAAAACCAAACCGGCCGGTAAACATGAGGCTTCTCAGTAAGTACATACACAGCTTTAGATCATCATGAGACGCACACCCCATTAAACACGACATGTGGTTCACTACCTGCTCACCCAGCATGATATTCTGGGTTTTGATATTTTATCTTTACTAGAACAAACAGCATTTACTAGCAGAGATTAACAAAATCAATATTAGCTCGATATGGTGCAGACTGACAAACACTGGTGTTAGAGTCTAATGTGACATTCCAGGGCAGAAAATACTTCATGTGTTTTCTCTTCTCACCTGTGGCGTTGAGCAGATCCAAGAGGAAGGACCTCTTGTCATTTTCTTCCACCCAAACCACCTTCTGGGTGATGTTTTCTGAAGTGGAACCAACGCGACCCACTGCCAGGAAAATGTAGTCCTCCAGGAAATCACGAGCCAGAATCTACACAAGCAAACAAGCCAGATAGTGAAGTATACATATATTTATGACAAACAAGATTCTGTAGACTTGAGTGACTTGTATACCTGGATCTCCTTAGGGAAGGTGGCACTGAACATCATGGTCTGACGAATGCCTTTAGGTGGCATCGTATCCTGTTCCACAATACGTCTGATCTGTGGCTCAAAACCCATGTCCAACATGCGGTCAGCCTCGTCCAGGATCAGGTAGCTGCACAGACACATTAAGCTTAGTTAAACATTTTACACAGATTTAATCAATTGCCAAAATTAATCAAGTGTGAGTAGTTTCAGTTGAATCCTTTTCATAAAGCCCGGTGTTATACTTACTTGCAGTAGTCCAGACCGATCTTGCCCCTCTCCATCATATCGACCAGACGTCCAGGTGTGGCCACAAGAAGATGACAGCCTCTCTCCAGTTCCCTGATCTGTCCACCGATGTCAGCTCCACCATAAACTACGCAGGGACGCACACGAGAGCGATAGGCAACCTACAGAGTGGGAAGAAGAACAATTAAGCTTCAAGATGTCCATTTATTCAATGTGGTCCATTCTATGATAGTGTATTGGCTCCTTTCAAACTAAATTCAAGTTTGTGATGTGTTTTAAATTGGTGAGTGCATCAGCTTCTGAAGGAGTATCTCCTTGAACAGCCCAAGGAGATCCAGTAATAATAGGTTAACATCTAAGAGCACTATTCTTTATTCTCTGGCACCAAGGGAATTAACCATGGCGAGTCAGTCTGTGTTCCTGCAGAGTGAGAACTCACCTTCCTCGCCTCGTCATAGATCTGCAAGGCCAGTTCTCTGGTCGGAGCCAGGACCAGGGAAAGCGGGTACTGTTTACGACGGCCGTACCTTCCGTTGTCCTGAGGATAAAATAAATAATCTTTACAAGAAGCCAAAAGGGTATAGCAGGATGTGTTCATTATTCTCTTGGCTCTGTACCTGTCCATTCTTGGCGGCCTGCAGAGCTTCTCCTGGTCCTTCGGTGAAGATCTGACTCAGCACGGGTAGCAGGAAGGCAGCAGTCTTGCCAGAGCCTGAAACACAGCAGGGATCAGGCAAACCATAGATCTAAGAGTACACTGACCTTTTGCTTTGTCAGGGTAAATTAATACAGAAAAGGCCACAATGAGCACAGATTCAAAGAATATAGAAATACACACCAGTCTGGGCGCAGGCCATCAGGTCTCTTTTGGACTTGATGATGGGGATAGCATATTTCTGAACGGGGGTGGGACGGGTGTAGCGACTCAGGTTGATGTTCGCCATGATAATCTCCCCCAATTCCACATCATGGAACTACAGAAAAAACACAGACCATCAGTAAAGAAATGAAAATTGTTTCAAATGATTTAAGTTTGGCTAGAAAATGAACAAGCAATGATTTACAGACTTACACTATCAATATGAGGCGGGGAGTTGGCCCCAGTGGCCTCCACAGGAATATCGTCATATTTCTCAAAATTTATCCCAGTGTTGCTTGCAGAAAAAAGCTCCCTAGAAATAAAATGTTTGATTAGTTCCGGACGAATGCAGACAATAGGTGGATGGTTTTTTATTTATTTATGAGCAGAATCTTTCTCACGCTTCCAGGCGCTCATTAGGAGGAGTCTGCTTGGACCAATCCTCATCTCTGGACTCCTCCCAGCGGTTGTTTCCTCCACTTGAGAAGCCTCCGCGCTCATATCTACACAAACACATTAGATATTAGGCACCATAGATAGTTATCAGTGTGTACAAACTAGCAAGCTAACAGCTAAACTCTTGTCAGAGCATATTACTGATTTCAGTTTGTTGCAATGGAAATACTCATCTTTATACAAATTATAACATAAGAAATACAGTATATAGTCCTGTCAGATTACAAACCAAAAGACAAACAGAAAATGTAGAAGCTTCACACACACCTTCCCCTGGAGCCGCCGCCGCCACCTCCACGCTCATTGAAGAAGGTCGACTTGGACCTACTATCAGTGCGTCCCCCAAAGCTGTTGTAGGCAGCGTCCCTGGGAGCTCCTCCCCAGTTGCCGTCTTTGTTTTCAAAACCGCCAACTCCTGCAATGAACGGAAACGCACTTGTTAGCTACAACTAGGTTTCCCCTGTTTAAATTAACCGTTGATCGTCAGACGATGTCACTTTCTTACCTAAGTGGAGTTTTCTGGGTTCTCTTTAAAGCAAAATTGCCAGGAGTCGTTCAAAGACCATCAAGGCATTCAACTTAATTTAAACCTAAGTGCAATTCTTAACTTTCTGAAAGTCAGTTATGTTTATATGAACAGCTCAAATGTAATCCTGTAAAATCAAGGGTGGGGAGGGCAAGGTTTCCATCTAAGGCTACACTGTCACCACGCTACAGCTTAAGTCAGACATATTAAAGCATGACAGGTTTACCCCACCTGCATTTTGCAGTGGTTGATTAAAGGAGCCTCCACCCCTGTTACCACGGTAGGCACCGCGCCCACCTCTATCATTGCGAGGGGGTCCGCGGCCTCCATATGACCCATTAGTGCGATTGTCGTGGAAACCATTCACAAATCCGTTGCTACGTCCTCCGTCCCACCCAGGTGAGTCTTCATGAGACAAGAGACAGAGAAGCGTGTGAGGAGAAGAATAAACTTCAACATGTTTATCAAAAACAATGTTACTGGAACTATTGTCTTTATGTGCTGACCTGTTTTCAGCCTAATATATCATATCAATATATGTAGACCCTGGACTGAAAGTTTGCAACAGTTGTGTCAAGGGTCAAATGTATTTCATCAAATACAAGAGAAATTTCTACAAGCTCTACCTGTGCAAGAGAATTGATAGATATTTATTATATTATTTATTTTAGGTAGAATATTAATTTACCACCCTGGCTTTCTCCGAACTAAGACCTACTGAGCCCCGTCTCTTCCTGTATGAGACATTTACCACATTGATCTGCCCAGCTGTGGACACTGGCTGTGTCATCGTTCCCATCGGTGGTCACACTGTTATCAGTGCAGACTGAGGAGGCTGGTGGGGGAGGGGAGGTGGGACAATGACGGTTAGCACGCCTCACAGCGGCAGCGCTAAGTAGCAGAGGCTGAGACACGTTAGCATCTAGGAGCAGGCCAGCCGCACAGATTTAGTCTCCGATTATTCACGCTTGAGTCAGCCAAGGAGGCCGATTCTAGATCTGTGGTCAGGATCTTAACTTGCACCTGTCAGACAACAGGTAAGTTTGTCCATTTTGGTGCCACCTACAGGTAAGCACAAGCCTTGTAATGCTTCACACAGACACACTGATCAATGTACTGTAGACACGTCCACAACTGGGACCAGTTTACAGTGTTTCTTTTGTCTCCGATATTGATCCGAGTAAATGCGCCAATAGCAGGAAATTGAAAAATGCCAAGCACTTACATTGTAAACAAATTTACATCATCTGCATCAAAGAGGGAAATAAACCTCACTTCCAGAAGACTTGCCTGTCAAGTCCAAACACTCATATCAAATTGAGGCTTTACTTGAGTGCATCGATTTACTAGAAAAATACTAAATCAGGACTTGTGGTAGAATTTAGTCACTCAGTCAAGCTTGAGACAAAAGTGACACATGAGCACTATGCGAACATGGCACAGCACATCATGCAGCAGAGTCAGAGCGCAACTTTGTAAAACAGCAGTGCAGATAACTTCACACCCAAGTACAAGAGTGATGCATGTCACACCTTGAATAAGAAACACTTGCTCTTCAAATTATCTATAATGTTGCCTTGGCTTGTAGAAACATCAAAAAAAAAACAACGATGTGGCAGAGTGTTGTGTCCAAGTCATGTTGAAATGGTCACATCACTTGTAGCATATAAGGGCATTAGTTTATAAACCACTAACTAGTTTCGCAATTAACTATTCAGGTCAAAATACCGTATGACAGTTTTGGGTCTTACGAGTATGATCTACAATTGATGCAGCAACTGCAACATTTCTTGGGAAAAGAAGAATGCGTCTCCCACGTTTCCTGTCCTGATGCAGCTTACTGTCCCATTTCAATCACACCCCAAGTCTAAAGATGCTGAACACCGTCACAAGTTCCAACACTACACGTTGGCGTCAACAATCTGTTTGGCTGAGAACTTTTCCAGCTCACTATCATCCATTAAATACAGTGAGATGCCAAAAAGGATCGAGTGCTCATCCAATCAGTCGCAAATGTCAACGATAAGAAAACACGATTATCACCCTGATTTGAAATACCCATCAGAGAAAAAGACTGATGCTACAGGTGAGGAGAATTCAAATCATGTGCGAGTTTGTGCAGGTTTCTCTTCCACCAGCGAATGTGCTGGTAGAAATCACCGGTTATTAAAAAAGCCTGCACACGCTCAGGTTCAACTTTCTGGTTTATGTCAGAAATAAAGCTACATGGTCAAATGTGGAAGTGAGAGATGAGTTATTGATGTGTGAATGAATGTCAGCAGAAATGTGAAGCTCAGTTTCTCTGCAAAGTTAAACACCCGTCTAGATTTCTGTACAGAAGTGTTAAAAGGCATAAGCATGTTGGTGCAGAGCGATAAGGAAACAGGTTAACAGCTGACCCCATTGTCTCATTATTAGTAGTAGACAGTCACACCGGTGATGCAGCACAGTCTTTCAAACGACACCACCGACATGCATCATAAGCAACTTCATCTGCAAAGCTTTGATAAATGCGGTGTTAGGCCCAGACTTCTGCTGCTTTTTGTGACCATGACAAGCAGGGGCACATTGATTACGCCCTAAGAGTCCAGCTCTCTACACTGAAACTCTGCCAGCGAGTAGATGGCATGGCATGCAGGTAGAGGTCAAGGTATACCACATCTGTTTCGCCAGCCCCCACTGTAGGCATGGTAAAAGGCAAGCTCTTGAGAGGCCAGTCTTGGGTAACCTGAGCAAAAGTAGGGAAGCAGGCTATAAAAAGACTCACCCAATATTTCTGGCTCATGCAGAATGAGTGTTGGGCTTGACTTTACACTAATAGTTACCAATCTTACAGTCATCCCATCCTGACGTAAAGTTATTGCTCTGCCTTTGCTGACACTCTGCCTGCCATGGTTGTGGGCACTGCTTAGGAGAAACTTGGGGAACATTGCAGGTGAAATATGGGCTTGAGTACACAGTGGGAAAATCATGGTCTAGTATGTGCAAGAGAATTAACTCCTACAACCTAAAGGATATGGTTCATTGTGACTGCAAGCATTCCAGCAGAGAGAAGCACATCAATTAATCATGGGCCCATCATTAACTTTTACTGTGAAGTGCTTGGGTCTACCAAACCCTCCAACCCTTTGCTGGTGTGTAAAATAGCCATTTCATGCATCTGGAAATGCAGGTTGCCCTCAGCAAAGCAGACAGAAGGGACTTACAGAGATTTACTGGTGCCACTGAATAACCGCACTGTCTACCAGCGGAATAAGCATTTCCTGCTGTGGAATAAGAAAACAGTAAAACGTGAAAAACGTCAAGTGTGCAATGACACAGTACCATGAATTTTTTAAAAGACTGAATATGTCAGCCAAAAAACATGTCTTCATTTAAAGCCTTTAAGAGGCTAAGCAAATACCTCAAACTAGTTAAAGACACAAGTCTTAGATGTGAATATTGATCCCCCCCATATATCCCTGTATCAGAGCAGTCAACAGCGAACACTCGTTTTCACACGGGAGACTTTGCACCAGGAAGAGATTACTTGCAACTCTGCAGGTTTTACAATTTTGAAAGTTGCCTCTCTTATGAGCAGTTGGACATTTCAAGGCTGCGCCCACTTTACAGACTCGTCTCATTTCATCTGTGCCAAAATAAGGCGTCAGGCACAGAATCAGAAATCACAATCGAAATTGCTTTGTCTCCCAATTCTTGGCTCAAAGTCAGAGTGTCGTTGGTCTGGTGTGCAACAAAAGTTGCCGCTTTGTTTCGGCTGACAAAGATCAATGTGTTGAATTTCGTCTGGTTAGCGCCCCACCACTGTATTTCTCGTGGGTGCTTGCTTATACCATGCTCTGGTGGGCGTTCTACACCGAACACCACAAGCCAAGCCGGTGTCGGTGCGACTGGACGAGCGGCTCAGTGACGGAACTCACCGTTTTTTGGAGCCTCTCTGTTCCTCAGGTGAGGTGGAATGTAACGCCCTGGAGAGGAGGAAAATCAAGTCAGGTGTCACCTACAACTAAACCCAGGAATTAACTTCACCAAAGACAGACGGTATGACAAATCATTATATAGTGACAGAAAATCAACTCTAATTCCAATTTGAACATCTTGTACTTATACATTCGTAACTCAACTAATGACCAAAGCATAAATAAAAAATTGTTTGATTTGCTTTATTGTATTTACGTTTTATAAAATCTACAGTTTTACTTACGGCCAGTTCCTCCGCCTTGTCCGTCAGCAGAGTTCAAGTCTAGGGCAGCGAGCTGCAAAGAGGAAACGGTTGATAAACACAATTACTATGGTGTAAATAATATGTTACATATATAACAATCAATAAGAAATGACGCATGGTGCATCGTGCCGGTTGGAACAAAGCTGTACAACTTGTTCTGATGCGAATAGAGGCCGAGCAGCTCGAGTCAGTTCAAACAGCAACTTGCACAGGTTCAGACGCTCCTGAGCTTCTACAGCTGCACTCGAGATGAACACGGCCGGAGACAACGTGGTTTGAAACGTCTCCATCACCTGCTCGGTGAAGAGCCGGTGAAGAGCCGGTGAAGAACCGTGTCCACGCAGATTGCACTGACTCCGAGGCTCCACCGGCAGTTCAACCTGTTCGGTTTCAAACCGTCAGCACAACGAGGCTGCGTCGCTTTCACGTCACACAACAGAATCAGGAAACCGCTGACTAATTAAAAAAAAAAAAAAAAGACCAAAAAAAAGTGCGATTATACCAGAAACCACCGACCGTGGATTACCGTGTATAACCGACCGAACGCGAGATGGCGGGGGTTTGATTTGCGTCGGGACCTTTTATCTTCAGGTTAAGTTTAGTCGCTCAAATCCGCTGCCAACATTTTTTCCTGCGCCACGTTTCAGGCTGAGCAGGCCCGATGCTAGCCGGCTAGCACGGGACACCGGCCGGGTGGGACATGTTAGCTAACCCGTGTCCGGCCCCAGCGAGTTAAAACACGGCATCGCGACCTCTAAGCGGCCACTCGGTCACCAAGCGACGGCCCGTCGTCAGAAAGAGGGGAAGAAGTGTCCGTGACGCAGGCTCCGTTCTCCGGCGGCGACGAGCTCCGCCATCGCAACCTTCTCTCCGCCGACTCCATTTTAGCGGCGTTAGCTTAGCACAGCTAGCGGCTCGCTGCGCGTCGAAACGTCGTCAGGAAGCCGGAACAAAAGAGCGAGAAACGGGCTGAAAAGGCAGAAACGGTGCGAACTCACCTGCTGATCTAGACCGTGTGGATTATCAATGACCACATGACTCATAACTAAAGAGAGACGTGGGGATTAGTTCTGAGGAGAAAGGGTTTTCTTTGTTAGCGCCGCCGGCTCCGATCAGACGTGATGGCGCTGCTTCTTCTCGGTAAGAACTGGAGTGAACCGGTATCTAAGTGAACTGGGATGTTAGCGGGACTTTAAATAAATAAAAGTTCTGGTTGTAGCTGTGGTTCCGTGAGGATGCTGAGCGAGACGCGTCACGATGAATGGACCGAGGAGGAATGAGACCCGGAGCTCAGGTAGCGCGAGATATCAACCGCGTGACGTCAGCCCGGACCGCAGCTCTCGCGAGAGTTCACTTCCCCTTTGGTGGTGTGACGCACATGAAGATGATCAACGTGTCTGGACCTGATCTGAGACCAGTACTAACCTGAAACTGATCTGAGACCAGAACTGTACCTGAAACTGATCTGAGACCAGAACTGAAACTGATCTGAGACCAGAACTGAAACTGATCTGAGACCAGAACTGAAACTGATCTGAGACCAGAACCCGACCTGAAACTGATCTGAGACCAGAACCCGACATGAAACTGATCTGAGACCAGAACTGAAACTGATCTGAGACCAGAACTGTACCTGAAACTGATCTGAGACCAGAACCCGACCTGAAACTGATCTGAGACCAGAACTGGACCTGATCTGAGACCAGTACTAACCTGAGCTGAGAGCAGAACTGAAACTGATTTGAGACCAGAACTGAAACTGAAACTGATCTGAGACCAGAACTAAACCTGATCTGAAGAAAGAACTGAAACTGAAACTGATCTGAGACCAGAACTGGACCTTAAACTGATCTGAGATCAGAACTGGACCTGAAACTGATCTGAAGACAGAACTGAAACTGATCTGAGACCAGAACTATTACATTAAAGCTGGATTCAATGAGAAACTACTTTAATTAGATGCAATACAACAACAGAAAGATGCAAAGCTTCCACAAATAGATTCAAATTAATACAAAGATACAAAACTACCACAACGAGGGAATAAATGACTGTAGAGATACAAAATGACCACAGACCGACAAAAAACAACCACAAACAAACACAAATTTTAACAAATACCTACAAAATGACTACAGTGATATATATAACTGCAGGAATACAAAATGACCATAAACAGACACAAAACAATCACAAAGAGATGCAACCTGTCACAAATACATGGAAAAGTACCACAAATACACAAATAACTACTCCACAGAGATGTAAAACTACCACAAAGAGACACAAAACCCCAAAAGATCACATGCAAAACTAGCATAGTGAATCAATAATGACCATAGAGATACCAACGACCACCTACAGACACAAAACAGACACTCACACACAGAGTTTGCCACAAATTGATGCAAAACTAATTCACAGAGATGCTAAATGACAACATGAGGCAAAACGACCACAAACATGCAATAGATGAGGTAAACAATAACCACAAACATGAAGACAACGACCTCAGAGAGACAGAGAAGTTACATAAACAGGAACAAATTAACATAGAGATACAAAATGACCAGGATAAGGATTCACACGGTTGAAGGTTCAACACAAAAAGATGCTAAAGGACTTTAAAGTGAATCAAAACAACCACAGAGACGTGTGTAGTCATCTCGTGTGTCTTTCAGTTTGGGTTTCTTGTTCATATATATATATAAAATGAGTGTATATATATAAAATTAGTGTGTGGGGGGGTGTTTTTTTTTTACAGTAGCCAGGTTTCTATTGTGTCATAATCTGTGCAACACAAAGCTGCAGATCAGAGAAGCCTTTATTATCTGTGTGTATTAACAATGAACCACAACTTGTTGAGAATGTGTGGCCGACCCTCCTCTAACCAAACAGGGTCAGATGTCCCTGAAGGTCACAAAGGTCAAACATAAGCTCAGTTAAAGCCTCTCCGTCGACCCTCCCCCTCGCCGCCAGGTTTCTCTGGCGCTCTGCCCTCTGTTGTGCGTTCTCCAGCCTGTGATGCCTGTTCTTGTCATTTATCTCCTGCTGCAGCAGCCGACCATATGTCACTAGGATAAGTTAAACCAGAGGTAATTGGTTAGTAGGAGAACGGTCAGCTTCTGAAATGACAGAGGAATCCCCCCCCCCCCACTGATAGTTCCTCATAGTTCTTTTAAATCCAGAATCGTTATTCAGTCGACATGTTTCTGTCCTTCTGGTTGTGGAGAAAAGTAACTGACTTTCAGATTACTTCTGCTTTATATTTCTATTTCTCACATTTCACAGAGAATATTTCACTTTTGACTCGACTACAGTTAACTGACAACTTTAATTACTTTGGATATTTAATTTATCAAAAATAAATTTAAATATATGATGAGGCAAATCATTTATTCAAATTATTATTTAAACAAATATTATCTAGGACAAGGAATCTGTTTACTTATCTTTGGAGTGCACATAAGAAATACAGCCTTTTATATATTATTTCTATTTTCATACTTATTATTCTTACTTAGTTTTCCCCTTGTGTCTCAACTTTCCTTGTTCTGCTGTCAATTGAAGATTTCCTCCAGAGAAGATCAACACAGGTAAATCTCATCTTATTAGTCGATTTGTACTTTTACTTCAGGTTCCAAACTTCCACCACTGCTACTTTTCCCTCAGTCACTGATCTGAGCAGCGTCTCTGTGTATTTTGACATCACTGTTTAACCCTCGAGTGTCGGCTCCGTGAGTCACGACCCATGAGTCACGGTGACGGACAGACACCGGGCTGCACCTTCTTCCTCCAAATATGTTGCTGAACTCGATCCAGAGCAAAGTAGGTGTGAGGTGAGAGCGGTTACATAAACACTTCCTTATATAATGTGTTTAAACTCCACACGAGCACGAGCTCTGGTTTCTGTGAACATGTGATCTGTCTCAAATATTCCAAATAGAAAATGAAATATAAACTGACTTTTTGAAAACATGCTCCATGTTCTTGACACATTTATGTCTCACACTAAACAGAGTGAATCTCTGCAGCAGCTTCAACGTCTGTTTTCAAACAGAAACAAAGGACGTTGGAGCTCAAACACTCAAACTCTGTAGAGCTGGAACGTTTGAGTGCCCACGAACCTTTGGCCACGTGACAGCGCCGCCATGTGGCTGCTTAGAGAACAGCACCTCTGAGTGACAATTCACTGGATTCAAATCAGACAACTTTATTGACAAACAGTAAAAAAGACAGTTATAAGAGAAATTCATTCACACGCGCACGCACACACACACACAAACAGAAAGTTCATCTGTTGATTCTCCTCTCTCCCACGAGGCTGCTGTATCCCATAATGCACTGTGCAACGTCACCAGCCGAACATGTACTCCATCGCTTTGGAAACTATGCTGTTGTCCTTCCTGGGCGTCTGTCTGTCGGCTACCACCTGAAGACGGACACACAGAGGTTTATTTCTGAAGTTCCAAGTTCAAATGAAAACAAATGCAGACTTTAAAATAGAGCCAGAGTGAGTCCTGGGGTCAGAGGTCACCTGGTAGTCGCTGCTGGAGCTCCTGTAGGCGGCGCTGAGCGGTCTGATGGCCGAGCGAGGAGTGGAGGGGAGGGCGGAGGAGAGGTGAGCGGAGACGGCTTCGCTGCTGTCCATCACACTCTGAGAGAGAGAGAGAGAGAGAGAGAGAGAGAGAGAGAGAGAAACGACTTCGGTCAGTTCAAGCTGTCACCTGTTGCGTAGGACCAATCAGACGGCAGAGAAACAGACAAACACCGGTAGGTAAACAGACACTGACCTTGTCTATACAGGGTTTCACTCCCACCATGATGGCATCACCAAACACTTTCCCATCCTTCGACAGAGCTTTTCTGGCCTGAAGCCTGGACTGATACTGAAGGTGCATCCAGTTACCAGGAGACGCCATCTGTCAACACATCAAGGTTTCTGTCAATACTTCAATGTTTCCTTTCATACTTCAATGTTTCCATTACTACTTCACCAATGTTTCTGTCAATATATCACCATTATTCTGTATGATCTGAGTTTCTTGAGTCCTACTCTACGTCGATTCACTGATCAAGGTGCCGACTTTGCTTTTTCAGCATCAGTGATGTGCCATTAAAAATGTTCCTTGGTCGCAGTGGTGAGACAAACATTTATCTGGTGAGTGTGTTTGATCGAGTTTCGTCCTCCACACTGACCTGAGATCACTTCACACTTTAACTTCAAACACCAACACTCACCACAAGTTATTGGAACCTGAACAGAATTGAAGTTTACTTTGTGTCATTGTGACATGGCTCAGTTAAGATTCTTTATAATGCACCGACTGAGAGGTTTCGTGTTCAGTTTACAGCTTTAGATGGAAACGTTAGTCTGGAGCCTGTGGGCTGCAGCCCCGCCTCTCACCCAATGTCAGCTGGGATTGGCTCAGCTCCCTGCGATGCTCACAGGATAAGTGGACGCATCAATATGACTTTTTCCATCCAGCGACTGATTCAGAAACCTAAACTGATCTGATATCAGTGCTCTCTGTCTCAAACGTTCAGTAAATACCAAGCCTCAGTTTAACTCATGTGCAGGTACACAGACACCTGGACACCACAGACATGTAGGTGTTTTACTTCTGCTCAGAGGAGTGAATGTGCAGTTGGTGCAGTTGTAGTTCAGCGGCTGCGCCGACAAAACAAGTTGGTGAATATGCCGATGTCAGCACAGAGCCTCACATTCAGTCCAACACTTGCTCAACACTACGAGGATTTGTGAGGCTGTGAGAGAGACAACATCTTCCTTATTACACGTTTTATACCTGAGATTAAAGGTTTGAGAGCTCAGTTAACATGTGACCATCTTCAGACCTGTCTCTAGTTCATGTGACACAGTCTGTGCTTCAGCTTGTTGTTGCTGTGAACAGCTTCAGTCTGACAAACAATGACATCACATTTCGACTGTTCGGTGTTAAGTTGTGATGGCTTTGCTCAGGCAGCGGGTGGAGAACGCATCAAGACAACGAGGGACCTCACGAAGATAGAAGGGACTATGTTTGTGTTCCATCTCACCGTGTGTTTGAGGATGTTTCCATACTGAGCGAACTGCAGCAGGATGTAGGAGGCCGAGGCTGGAGGGAAACTAACACACACACACACACACACACACACACACTTATTATACTGCATAAACATGTACCGTGTACTTGTTTCATACTCTATTCAGCAGTGCATCAGTTTATTGAGGAATAAAAATACCCAAAGACGGTGACCCAGGTCTGATCCAGCTGATCGTCCGATGATAAAGATTCTCCCTGACTGTAAAACGGATCCACCTGAGCTGGAGACAGACACAGCTGCTGCACACCTGCAGAGAGAGAGACAGAGGGAGAGAGACAGAGAGGACAGAGAGGACAGAGAGGAGAGGGGAGAGACAGAGAGAGAGGAGACAGAGAGAACAGAGAGAGAGAGAGAGAGAGAGAGAGAGAGAGAGAGAGAGAGAGAGAGAGAGAGAGACAGAGAGAGAGAGAGAGAGAGAGAGAGAGAGAGAGAGAGAGAGAGAGAGAGAGAGAGAGAGAGAGACTTACACTGAGTGGTCACTTTATCAGAAACACCTGTAAAATACTGCAAAGTCAGTACAACAGTTCTGCCATAAACTATGTTTACAAAGTTGATAAGTTGAGCTGCTGCTGTTGACTTTGGCAGAAACGTGTAAATTCAAATGACAGATATTCTTCAAAATATCCAAGAATTGGCAGAATGAATATTGTTTTAAAGAATAATTGGCAGGTTGATAAATCTGATGATATTTGCTTGTTGTAGACAGAGACTTGAATCCATTGTGTGAGATTTAAGTACAGATCCAGTTCACGATCCTTTAAGAACAAATCCAACATTACGTTTACCTTTCTAATCTCTGTATTGTTCTTGTGTTGTTGAAGAGTTCTCCAGCTTTATACATGGAGGTCATAAAAAGGGAGGACAAGTAATCGATGTTAGTACTACTAGTGAGTTAGTAGTACCAGCAGTAGTAATATTATCAGTCTGTACCTGTTCCTGGAGTTGAGGCCTGACGTCCAGACAGAGGTGTGTGCATGACTGGAAAAGACTGAAGAGAGACGGAGAGAGAGAGAGAACATGGGTTTGGGTTTCGGAAGGTTTTGTATCGTTAGTTCTGAAAAAATCATCTGTTTCAAAGATGCATTTCCCTGAATGGAAAAACTGTGGAGTTGTGAGGACATTGAGTTGTGAGGACATTGAGTTGTGAGGACATTGATATGTGAGGACATTGATTTGTGCAGCGCCCACATCGTCTCTCATCTGCATCTTGCAAAGTTTCAGTCACAAAAACCACTTCTCTCTTCAGGAGCTGATTGTGACCTAAACATCTTTCCTGTCGTAGAATATCTTTCCCTGAGTTTCTCCTGCTGATCCTAAAAGACTAGATCCTCTGAGATGTCTTTTGTTAAGATGATATTTCTACTCCCAACTCTAAAGTTTAAACCAAATGTGTCACTCTGGGAACTTTTGTTGAGTTCAAAGTGATTTTGTATTGTGCCGCGTGCTAACCTGTCTGTGAGCACTGAGGGGCGTTCCTACAGTGACCAGGTCATCACGGATACTCCGGACAGGTGGGGCTCCACTTTTGTCTTTGGGGGTGGGAACAACGGGCTGAGGGGCCGAACCTCCACATCCTAAAATGAAAGACGGGACACTTTAACAAATTCACAGAAGAAACAACAATCAGCTGATCTGCAGGTGGGTGTGTCCTCCTGACAACCTCTGGGCGAACCTGTGCTCTCGAGGATGCTGAGGCTGAAGGGGCGTGGCTGCGGCGTGGCTGGGGCTGGCAGGTCGCCCATCAGAAAGCCAGGCAGGAACTGAGCTCCGGAGGTCGGCTTCGGGGAGGTGGGAGAGCCCAGGGTCATCGGTTCAGTTCCCACTGACAGAGAGTGAGACGGTTGGTTGTTAACAAGCAGCCACAGACCGATACGGAGGCTGGCGCCTGAGAGACGATGGCATGTAACAGGAATTCGACTGAACATTTCTCCTACGTTAAATAAAGAGAACGTCAGTAACTGAAGTGTGAGGAGACGTTAGGCCTCAGTTAGTTTAAACCACAAAACAAGAATATCGAGGACAACTACTGATATTTTCATCATTGATTCATCTGCCAATTATTGTTCTTCTGATTGAATATCAAAACAATTGTTAAATAAAATGAGGTTATATCCTCAAATGTCTTGTTTTGACAAAGATTCAAACCAGTGTGGATGCTGAGGTCCAGATTTATCATGGAAGTGAATCTAGAAGTCTAACCGAACCCAATGTATTGACACATCACACTGTTGTCATCACTTCTGATGGAAGATTATAATTCTCATTAATAACATGAATTAAATATTATATAAAATCCAGACCAGCAGCAGGAAATGAAAGGAAGGAATAATAAACTAAAAACACTAAAGTCTAACACAAAGGTAAAAACACACATTTATTAAATTACAGTTTGCAGGAGGTTAAAGAAAATGTGAGATATGATCGATTCATTTTGATCAAAGATACTTTGAAAACAGAACTTATCAAGAGATTTGAACTTTTTCCTCCTTCACTTTAAAACTGTTGAACTTCGACAATCAACATGTTTGAACTTTTATGAAAAACAGCAGCTAGCAGCTAACAGCTAACACTGTGCTAACACTGAGCTAACAGATTATTCATATATAAATAACATGAGATAAAAAGTCAGTTACCTTGAAGCTCCATCTTCTCTGCTTCTTCTTCAGGCCGCGATTTTCAAAAGTAGGAAATGACGCCAGGCACCGCGCTAGCTAGTTAGCTGGCTAATGAGGCTAGCAAAGCTACGTGCTAAGCTGCCACTAAGCGTCACGGACACTGTCAGTTGGTGATAAATCTAATAAAGTGAAGCTGAAGACTTCCGGTCAGTTAAAGACGTTTAATATCTGCTCGACGGTTTGTTTCACAGACGCTGGAGACGTGGTGGGAAGCACCGCAGCTAACACTACTGCTTCCGGCGCATTCACACTGCGTCATTAGGAGAGGCGTTCAGGGAAGTCGACTCTTAAGCGTCACTCATAAAATTTGTTTCTCTTTTTATTGGGCAAATTTTAATTTCACTTTGTTTTGACATGTCTCAATGGTACATTCCTGCATTCATTTTAAAAGGTTTGTACAATTAGTTTAGTTTAGCTTTATTTCGGACTCAGGTCATATCAGTATAAAAATGCATAAAAATACAGAACAACAATATAGAAATACAATTATCACACTTTGTTTCCACAGGGATTAAAAACACATACAGACTTTTTTTTATTCACGATTAGTCATTTTGGAATTTGAAATACAAGTTGATAGATCTGCTCCCTTGTGGTTACACAGGTTGCACGACCGTACAGTCGGAATAACTTCTGTAGATATTTCATGGCATCGATGTAAACGTTTGTTCTTAGAAACATGAAAAATGACTTTGAACCATTTAACCACAGGTGAGTAAGAATAAGATTAGATTAGCCTTTATTGCCATTGTGCAGAGCACAAGTACAACGCCAATGAAATACAGTTTGTATCCAACCAGAAGTGCAAAGGCAGTATTAATACAGATAAGTGCAGGAACGTGAGTACTACAGCTTAAGTGATGCTATAACTTACAATATTTACAGTGGTGTTCAGTTGCTATAAACAGATAAATACAGGTGAATAGTATAAATACATATTTTCCTTATATATCAACAACCTCAACCCATTTTCATGTGATGTTACACAAAATGAGCAATCAAACAAAAAAACGTGAGGCTTGAACGCACCAAGCTTTCAAGCCTACGTCATCAGCATGCGTCCAGCGAGCCGCCTGTTGTAAGTTTCAGTGACGTAGACAAAATAAAATGACGTTAAAATTAACTAAAGTGTTGATGTCAAAATAAAAGAAGAAAATAGAGCAGACAATTCTACTTAACTTACTTTATTTTGAAAAGTCTGATGCTAAATATTTTGTCTGTCTCACAATTCACGGCCATGTTGTGTTTTTATTGTGACATGCAGTGAGCGGAAGCGGAAGTGTGTGTGACGTGGCTGTAGCTTGATGCCGGTGTGAAGCTCTTCACAGTCTGCAGTGTGAACCGGATCCTGAACCGGGTCCTGAACCGGATCCTGTGTTTCTCTCTCTGAAGTTGACGCGACTCTCCGGTAACGAGCTGATGCTTTTGATTCTTTTACATCAGAACTGATTCATTTGATCTTCAACAGGAAACAGAATGTCGCTGTTGAGCTAAGTGGCTAATTAGCCTGCAGGCTGTTATTAATGCTGCAGAGCGGAGCTAGCTGCTAGCTTAGCTCAGTGTAGCTCAGTGTAGCTTCTCTAAAGAGAAACTACATGAGAGAAAATTCAGATTTCAATCTGTGGATGAGAATAACCTGTGACCTCTGTTTGTCTGATATGAGCTTCACACAGTGTCTCTGGTTGTAGTTATAAACATGTTAACTAGTGTTTTACTGACACTTTAGATTTATGTTTTCATATTCACATTTATATGTTTTATATATATATAGTTTATATATAATGTAGTTCATAGATTCAGACTCTGGCTCCATGTTCTGAGTGATTCCTCCAGCTGCTCGAACTGTGTTGATGCTCTGGTCTCATAAACCAGATAAAGGCAGCAAATAACTATTACTGTCCAAAGCGATGACATATGAGTGTGTGTGTGTGTGTGTGTGTGTGTGTGTGTGTGTGTGTGTGTGTGTGTGTGCGTGTGTGCGCGCGTGCGTGTGTGCGTGCAGTGTGTGCGTGCAGAGTGTGTGTGTGCAGGGTGTGTAGTGTGTGTGTGTGTGTGTGTGCAGGGTGTGCAGTGTGTGCTGGAGGTAGGGCTGCAACTAACACATTTACTCTTTAATGATTAATTGCTTAATGTTTTTTTTCCAGTTAATAAATCTAGAAACTACCAGAAACAGTGAAACATGTAAATCTGAGTGTATCTATCCAGCAGTGTGAAATCACAGGTACAATCCTCAGACAACTACTTCCACTTATTCTCCCTAGTTCCTATCTGAATCGGTTTGAACTCAGTATCTGCTTACAGAGTAAATACTTGAATGAGCAGCTGTAAGAATCCTGCTCTTACTGCAGCCCGAGGGGACGTGAGGGGGACGTGAGGGGGACGTGAAGGGACGTGAGGGGGGGATGGTGGGACGTAGTTAACAGAGGGACCGCTCCCTTGCTCTCAGCCACTCCACCCAAACCTCAACTAAAGGTGTCACACGTCATGCTGGACATCCACTGATGAGTTAATGTAGATTTGATTAGATTCAGCTTTACTTGTTGCTTCCATAACACAAACACAGACGGGGGTGAAACGCAGCTCTGATCATGGTGCATCCATGTTACTTAAATACATAAAGATCAATAGTTCTCTGCAAACTGTTCACATCTGTCAGAGGAAAGTGTGTATTTGTTATATTGACTTTGAAAATCCTTAGTTTACATGATATTAAACCCAGGATGTGTTTGGCTGAGTTGCTGGTTGGACGTCTTCACCTGCTCGTCCTCGCTCATCCTCAGAATGATGTTTGTATCTGTGTGTTCCAGCTCCTCCGGTGGTCGTGGTGGTTGCACTGGGAGGACAGGTGATGGGGTTCAGGGTTGTCCTCGGGGTTCAGCGGCGCCGCCACGTCCGGTTAACGCTGCCATTGCTGCTCTCCGTCGCCATGATGGCGGCGGTTTGGGCGGAAGGCCGAGACTACTACGGTCTGCTGAGAGTCAGCAGGGAGGCGACGACCAGGGAGATACGACAGGCCTTCAAGAAGCTGGCGCTCACCATGCACCCCGACAAAAACCCTGTGAGTTACTCTGAGAAGCTCTGAACCTTGAGAGAATCCCTCTGATGTTCCCTGAAACACCTTCTGCACATTTAAACTCTAAACCCTGACCCTGAACCTGTCGTGCTGCAGGGCGACTCCTCGGCCCACGATAAGTTCGTGGAGGTGAATCGAGCTTACGAGGTTCTGAAGGATGAAGACCTCCGGAAGAAATACGACAAATATGGAGAAAAGGGATTGGACGAGCAGCAGGGAGGACGCTACGAGAGCTGGAACTTCTACCGCTATGACTTTGGTACGTCTCTCCAGTAAGAACGCTCACATGTAAGTTTACTGAGAGTTGTTTAATGGTTTACTGTCTCTGTTCAGGTATCTATGACGATGATTTAGAGATCATCACACTGGACAGCGGAGATTTCGGTGAGTGGGATTATTTTCAACTCTAACTCAGTCTGGACGACGCTCAGTCCAACTGATCTTTGTTGGTAGTAACGGCTTTTTGTTTCAGAGGCGGCAGTGAACTCCGGAGAAATCTGGTTCATCAACTTCTATTTCCCACGATGCTCCCATTGTCACGAGCTGGCGCCAACGGTAACGACACCATGACACCCCCCCGCACAGCAAACTAAACATATTAAACCTGGATTCCCTTTTTCTCATATCTTGTTGTCTATATTAATCATCCTGTCTGTGTTTAATAGATGAAAGCAGTGGTGGATTGTAGCCGAGTGTGAATAACATGTGTCTGTGTCTCAGTGGAGGGAGTTTGCCAAAGAGATGGACGCAGTGATCAGGATTGGAGCCGTGAACTGTGGAGACAACAACCACCTGTGCCGGAGGAAAGGGATCAACAGTTACCCCAGTCTGTTCATATTCAAATCAGGACAGGTCGGTTCATAGACGTTTCACTAATCAGCTGATGAACTGAGCGAGTGAGGATTCAGAATCCATACTCATCTGTTAACGATGGTTAATAAAACTCTTCTACAGAAACCGGAGAAGTTTAACGGGGAGCGTTCTAAAGACGAGCTGGTTCGCTTCTCCATGCAGTTCATCACCACCACCGTCACTCAGCTCTGGCAAGGTGAGCGACTCCCAACTGTTCCACATTAAACTGTAAATCAGGATTCAGTCGTATCACCAGACTCGTGAATTTGACCTGTGAGTGCGACCGGTTGTTTTACAGGAAACGTGTTCAGCGAGATCGAGAGTGCGTTCTCGTCAGGGCTCGGCTGGCTCATCACCTTCTGCTCCGACACTGGAGGTAACACTCGAGTGCTCGTGACTTTCTCTGTTTATGCCTGGAAGAGTTCTCACACGTGTCACATGTGTCCATGCTAACGTGTCCATGCTAACGTGTCCATGCTAACGTGTCCATGCTAACGTGTCCCTCCCTCCGTCTCAGATTGTCTGGAGCCGAGAACAACACAGAAGTTGGCAGGAATGTTGGTGAGAATGCGACATTACTATTTTAGTTCAATGTTTTATTGTAAATAATTACACGTTACACCTTGTTTTCACCTGCACGTGTCACATGACTCTGAAAGTTAGATTATATAAACTGTAGAGTTAAAGAGTTTCTGAACCTTGTCGTCCATGTGTGTGAATGCAGGACGGTCTGGTGAAAGTGGGATGGATGGACTGCATCACTGAGGAACAGCTCTGTCACAGTTTCCATGTAAGGTTTATACTGCAGTACTACTGATACTAGTATTAATAATATGTACACGTGATTCTTCAACTCACCAAACAAGTGGAGGCAGAGAAGTTGATCTGTTAGTGTTCACTCTCTCTCTGCCGTCTGTCAGGTGACCGGCGGAGCGACGGCTTTATTCCCTCCTGGTTCGTCTCTGGATCAACAGGACAGCGTGCTGGTGAGTGACGGACACATTACTTCCTGTGAGGGGACAAGTTAGTGTTGTGTGTAGTAATACTGTGTGTAGTACTGCAGTAGTGACTCAGTGTGTTTGTGTTTCAGTGGCTGAATACTCTGGACTGTAAAGAGGTTTACACTCAGGTCATGAACCATCTGCCTGATATGGAACTGCTGACCACTGACAGCTTCCAGGTACACACCGCTACACAACGCTACACAACGCTACACACCGCTACACACCTCTACACAAGGCTTCACAAGGCTACACAACTCTACACACATATAACCACAGGTTAAGATGACAGCACCTGGTGACGGGTTGTAGTTTGTGATAATGTGTAACTTCCTGTGTCCAGAGCAAACTGGCCCGTCATCGCTGGTTGGTCAGTTTTACATTTGGAGACAGAAGCTCCACCTCCAGCGAGTATAAGAAGCTACAGGCTTTCCTCAGGAACGACCACATACAGGTACCTGTCTGTCTGTCTGTCTGTCTGTCTGTCTCTCTGTCTGTCTCTCTGTCTGTCTCTCTGCCCGTCTGTCTCTCTGTCTGACCCCGTCTGTCTCTCTGTCTGACCCTGTCTGTCTCCTCAGGTCGGTCGAGTTAACTGCATCACAGACTCGGCGCTGTGTCAGTCTCTCTACATCCATAAACCCTGCGTGGCTGTTTTCAAAGGACTGGGAATCCACGACTTCGAGATCCACCACGGTCAGTACCACGGACTGAACCACGGACTGAACCACAGACTGAACCACGGACTGAACCACAGACTGAACCACGGACTGAACCACGGACTGAACCACGGACTGAACCACGGACTGAACCACGGACTGAACCACGGACTGAACCACGGACTGAACCACAGATTCTCGTTTTCATTGATTTGTCAATTCAGTTGCTTCACTTATTGACTCATTGTTTGGACGCTCGTCCGTCTCTTCAGTCTCTGTCTGTCTAACCTGTGTCTTCACACAGGTAAAGACGTGTTGTACAACATCGTGGGTTTTGCGAAGGACAGCGTTCGCGCCCATGTGACGACTCTGCAGCCCGACAACTTCCCCTCTGACAGGAAGGAGCCGTGGCTGGTGGACTTCTTTGCTCCGGTTTGTAACCACTCTTCTTTAATAACAGCTAATCCGTGGTGATGAAGCCGATGCGTCAGCAGGGAGGCACGGGATCAGAAATGGTTTCTGGCCACGTCATCACTGATACGTTTGACTTAAGCTCAGATTGTTATATGTTTGAAACTCTGCTGCTCGATGACCGACTGACTCCGTGTTTACCTTCAGGGCTGGAGACGGAGCTCCACCTACAACACAAACATGAGGGATAGGGAGACGGACGCAGAGACGCAGATCCACGTCACTTACATATAAACATGTCCCTTTGTTACATGAGGGTTTTAATGGCAACGGTAGAAAACCCCTGTTGCTCTGGATCTGAGCTTGTAAATCAGTGTTTAAAGTTTAATAGAATCAAGCAAACATCAGAGTTGAGACGGAGTCTGACACTTGACTGTAGATAAAACTAATCAATGACTAAGATGAACAACACGTCTCCGTTTCCTTCCACTAAATAAAAATGAAGCCCAAACATCTCGGGTCCAGATGCTGCCATAATGTGGCGGTGACGTCATTGGGAGTCTGTGGTGACATAGGTCCCGCCCATACTCACGCCTGACCAATCACGAGTTACTCTCGGCTGTCAATCAAGACATCGGACTTATCAGACTTGTGAACTCTGTGACGTCCGGAGTTAGACTTTAGTTTGAGAAAGGTTTGATGTGTGTTTGCAGTGGTGTCCTCCGTGCAGAGCTTTACTCCCTGAGCTGAGGAAAGCTTCCATCCACTTGGCTGGACAGATGAAGTTTGGAACTCTGGACTGTACCATCCACCACAACCTCTGCTCCAGGGTAAGCACACACACATCTGGACTGTACCATTAATCACCAGATAGAGAGACTGAAAACCTTTTCTCTCTGTGTCTCAGTATAATATCCAAGCGTACCCCACCACAGTGATCTTTAACGGCTCCTCTCTTCATGAATATGAAGGACAGCATTCAGCCGACGGCATCCTGGAGTTCATACAGGTATGACATCACACCAATGACATCGTGATACTACATAATATCCACAATTCACAGTCTGACAACAATTACAGCCGTGATAATGTTGTCAAGACAAACTATAGATGCAGGGAACTCTTTTCTCTGGAGGAGGGAAACTCTGGTAAACTCTTTATGTCTGAAAACGACTAAATGTTCATCAGCGACCTTCTTCATCGATGGAGTCGAGACGCTGACGACACGCGACTAAACACAAACTGTGACTAAACACAAACTGTGACTAAACACAAACTGTGACTAAACACAAACTGTGACTAAACACAAACTGTGACTAAACACAAACTGTGACTAAACACAAACTGTGACTAAACACAAACTGTGACTAAACACAAACTGTTACTAAACACAAACTGTTACTAAACACAAACTGTGACTAAACACAAACTGTTACTAAACACAAACTGTTACTAAACACAAACTGTGACTAAACACAAACTGTGACTAAACACAAACTGTGACTAAACACAAACTGTTACTAAACACAAACTGTTACTAAACACAAACTGTTACTAAACACAAACTGTTACTAAACACAAACTGTGACTAGACAAACTGTTACTAAACACAAACTGTTACTAAACACAAACTGTGACTAAACACAAACTGTTACTAAACACAAACTGTGACTAAACACAAACTGTGACTAAACACAAACTGTTACTAAACACAAACTGTTACTAAACACAAACTGTGACTAAACACAAACTGTTACTAAACACAAACTGTTACTAAACACAAACTGTGACTAAACACAAACTGTTACTAAACACAAACTGTGACTAAACACAAACTGTTACTAAACACAAACTGTGACTAAACACAAACTGTTACTAAACACAAACTGTTACTAAACACAAACTGTTACTAAACACAAACTGTGACTAAACACAAACTGTGACTAAGTTGACGCAATATCACCAAGAAAAAGAGACGAGACGAAAACGTTGTTTCAAAAACAAAACGAAAACTATAAAATACTATTTAACTATTGAACTTTTGAGCTGAACCGTGACATCACAGCCGTGTGAGGTTCAGGCGGTGACATCACTTCTTTCTGCCTCTGCAGGATCTGGTGAATCCGTCGGTGGTCGTCCTGGATTCTTCCAGCTTCGCTGAGAGAGTTAAAGGTAAAACTCAAACAGGTTTAACTCACACACAGTTCTCTGTGCAGGAGAGGATTTCACTTCACCACAGACTTCGGGGCTTTTAAACTTTTGACATAAAGAGAATGATTCAGTATCTAAAAGCAAAGTGAGGATTATAGAGTTTAAACTATTGAATTGTTTGTGCAGTTGTTTAACTCAAGGAGCGTTTTCTGTTCCGGTGACTTGTGTGCAGGTCGAGCTGAGGGGCAGATCTGGGCCGTGGATTTCTACGCTCCGTGGTGTGGCCCCTGTCAGGCGCTGATGCCTGAGTGGAGACGCATGGCCAGGGTACAACAACACAACACATTTAACCTCAGCCACACAACGTACAGAGGCTTTTTATAAAGTGACTGAAACACAATTTACCAAGAACAACTAAAAGACCTTAACGTTTATTTGTCTGTAGACACCTTTTGTCCTGTGCAGCTACAAACTGCCTGATGTTTAAAACACACAGACGTAGTTTAGTCTCTAGTGTCAGTGTCTCTCTCTGTTCCTCTCAGCTGCTGTCGGGTCAGATCCTGGTCGGCTCGGTTGACTGTCAGCGGTTCCAGCCGTTGTGTCAGAGTCAGGGTGTGAGGGCGTACCCTGAAATCCGACTGTACCCCGGCAACGCCCGGCAACCAGATCGCTTCATGTATGTAACGCACTTTGAAAAATACAGTTTTCATCAGATCTATCAAATACAAATTACAAAATACTACTTTGTATTTCAAAAAGGTATTTTAAATACACATAAAATAAACACTGCCCATCCCTGATTATGGATTTGTCTCTGCAGGAGTTATAATGGTTGGCACAGAGACGCTCAGTCACTGAGGTCGTGGGCCCTGAGGTGAGACTCTGTCTGTCTGTCCCGTCCTCTGTGTGCTTCCATGTCGCTAACATGTCGTGTGTCCAGTTCTTTACCCAGAGCGTCGGTGGACTTGACTCCAGAGACGTTCAGGTCTCAGGTTCTGTCGGGTCGGGATCACTGGGTTCTGGACTTTTACGCCCCCTGGTGTGGACCCTGTCAACACTTTGCTCCAGAGTTTGAGATCCTGGCTCGGGTGAGAGAACTTCTTCCTTTGAGAATTAAAGAGACGTTCTCTCTGTGGTTCTACGAGGTTCTGAGACAAATGTTTGTCTGATTGACAGATTCTCAAAGGGGAGATTCGAGCGGGGAAGGTCGACTGTCAGGCTCATTATCAGACCTGTCAATCAGCTGGAATCACCGCCTACCCGACAGTCAGATTTTACCCGTACCTGGGAACAAGGAGGGTGAGGAGACACACTCACGCATTTCCTGTGACTATCACAATAAAAGCCTCCCCCTGTTTCACTATTTGACAACAAGCAAGTTGAGGTTTAATTGTGAAAGAGTCGAAGATGGACTTGAGTTCATGGTGGAGAAGATGTAACGCTGTGTGTGTGTGTTGACAGTTCGAACACAGTGGGGAACCCATCAACAGCCGGGACTCTAACATGATCGCTGACACCATCAAACAGCGACTACAACAGCTGTTGCCACGGTTACACAGCAAATCAAAGGTAAATATATCTTGTTTGTGTTAAATTCCGACGTGAACGATCCGGAGAAGAAGAGTCTGACTCAAGTTGTTTTCTCTGCAGGATGAACTCTGATGATCCCATCGAGCCACGAGACGGACCAGCTTCTTATTGGTCAGAGGAGGAGGAGCGGTGGATGTGATTGGTCCGGGGCAGCGACCAATCGATTAACACTCCCGTGTCACAGCCGTGATGCAGACGGACAGACGGACCGTTTCCTGCTGTGATGAATGTACTGACAACTTCTGCCTTTTTTATTTGTTTTTATTTTGTCTCCATCGTTTGTATTTACTCTATGAAGTAAAACTGTGGGACGCCGTGCACGTTACTGACACACACACACACACACACACACACACACACACACACACACACACACACACTCACACACTCACACACTCGGAGCCAGATGTCGACATTGTGTTGAATTTCATTGATCTTGTAGAAACTGTTGGACAATAAAACTGTTTCTTTCACATCAGTTTTAAAACTTTTACTGCTGCTTTAGTTCTACTTTAATTATAAATCCTCTCAGACGTCAGTGAGGTGAAACATTTCCTTAATAAATGATCAACGTGAGGTTATTTATATTATATATATATATATATATATATATTATTTTGTAACCAATGTGTCTCAAACGTTCTCTGGTTCCAGCTTCTTCAATGAAAACATGTTCTGGTTTTGTATCATAAGTTTAATATTTAGTGGTTTTGGATTCTTGGACAGTTTCTTTCTTGCTACATGTAAATGTCAGGATGTGAATTAATAAAAGTTACTGACTGGATACGTGATGAAATAGTAAAAAGAATAAGAGCGAGCTGAACGTTTCCCAGTGGTTTGTTTGGTTGTGTGGTTCCAGTTTAACCAGCAGGTGTCACTGTGGCTCCTCTGCTAAAGTGACGAGACTCAAACCCTGATGAAACTCTGTCTCTATGGTAACGCGCCAAATTCAAACTGACT